>NW_028136924.1:245000-484591 GCF_965140915.1 Aythya marila | reverse complement strand
GGTTTAGAGTGGTTTTCAATTGGTTTTGGGGGATTTTCTGTTTTTTGGGGTGTTTTAGACGTGTTTTGGGGTCTCCATTGGTCATGATGTAAAGGGTGATTGTGGGTTTTGGAGAACATCAGGTAGGTTTAGGGTGGTTTTGGGGTGGATCTATGGCTTTGGGGGTTTTATTTCGTTTTAGGGGGTGATCCTGTTCCTTTCTGGGGTGTTTTTGACGTGTTTTCGGGTCTCTGTTGTGTTTAGTTGGGTTTTCCTTGGTCATCATGGTGGAAAAGGGTAAATTGTGCGTTTTGGAGAAGATCAGGTAGGTTTAGGGTGGTTTTGGGGTGGATCTATGGTTTTGGGGGTTTTCTTTCGTTTTTGGGTGTGATCCTGTTCTTTTTTGCGGTGTTTTTGACGTGTTTTGGGGTCTCCATTGGGTTTTGTTGGGTTTTCCGTGGTCATCATGGTGGAAATGCATAAATGGTGGGTTTTGGAGAACATCAGGTATGTTTAGGATGGTTTTGGGGTGGATCTATGGTTTTGGGGGATTTTCTTCCAGTTTTTGGGTGATCCCGTTCGTGTTTGCGGTGATTTTGACATGTTTTGTGGTCTCCGTTGGGTTTCGTTTGGTTTTCCATGGTCATCATGGTGGAAAAGAGTACATGGTGGGTTTTGGAGAACATCAGGTAGGTTTAGGGTGGTTTTGAGGTGCATCTATAGTTTTGAGGGGTTTTCTTCCAGTTTTGGGGGTGATCCCGTTCTTGTTTGGGGTGTTTTTGACGTGTTTTGGGGTCTCCGTTGGGTTTTGTTGGCTTCTCGTTTGTCGTTAATTTAAATGGGTGTGGATTGTGGGTTTTGGAGAAGATCAGGTGAGTTTAGTGTGGTTTTGGGGGGCAATTCATAGTTTTTGGTGTTTTTTCTTCTGATCCCGTTCTTTTTTGGGGTGTTTTAGACGTGTTTTGGGGTCTCCGTTGGGTTTCGTTGGGTCTTCCGTGGTCATCATGGTGGAAAAGGGTAAATTGTGGGTTTTGCAGAACATCAGGTAGAATTAGGGTGGTTTTGAGGTGGATCTATGGTTTTGACGGGCTTTCTTCCAGTTTTTGGGTGATCCCATTTGTGTTTGCGGTGGTTTTGACGTGTTTTGGGGTCTCCGTTGTGTTTCGTTTGGTTTTCCGTGGTCATCATGGTGGAAAAGGGTATGTTGCGGGTTTTGGAGAACATCAGGTATGTATAGGGTGATTTTTGGGGTGGGTCTATGGTTTTGGGGGATTTTCTTCCAGTTTTGGGGGTGATCCCGTTCTTGTTTGGGGTGTTTTTGACGTGTTTTGGGGTCTCCGTTGGGTTTCGTTTGGTTTTCCGTGGTCATCATGGTGGAAAAGGGTAAGTTGCGGGTTTTGGAGAACATCAGGTAGGTTTGGGGGGACTTTGGGGTTGGATTCTTGGTATTTGGGGTTTTCTTTTCTTTTTTTGGGGTGATCCCTTTCTTTTTTGCGGTGTTTTTGACGTGTTTTGTGGTCTTTGTTGGGTTTCATTGGGTTCTCGTTTGACATTAAGGTAAATGGGAGCGGATTGTGGGTTTTGGAGAAGATCATGTGAGTTTAGTGTGGTTTTTGGGGGGCAATTCATAGTTTTTGGTGTTTTTTCTTCTGATCCCATTCTTGTTTGGGGTGTTTTAGACGTGTTTTGGGGTCTCCGTTGGGTTTCGTTGGGTTTTCCGTGGTCATCATGGTGGAAAAGGGTAAATTGTGGGTTTTGGAGAACATCAGGTAGGTTTAGGGTGGTTTTGGGATGGATCTATGGTGTTGGGGGTTTTATTTCGTTTTGGGGGGTGATCCTGTTCCTTTCTGGGGTGTTTTTGACGTGTTTTGGGATCTCTGTTGTGTTTTGTTGGGTTTTCTTTGGTCATCATGGTGGAAAACGGTAAATTGTGGGTTTTGGAGAAGATCAGGTAGGTTTAGGGTGGTTTTGGGGTGGATCTATGGCTTTGGGGGTTTTCTTTCGTTTTTGGGTGTGATCCTGTTCTTGTTTGCGGTGTTTCTGACGTGTTTTGGGGTCTCCGTTTGGTTTCGTTTTGTTCTCGTTGGTCGTTAAGTTAAATGGGAGTGGATGGTGGGTTTTGCAGAAGATCAGGTGAGTTTAGAGTGGTTTGGGGGTTGGATCCGTACTTTTTGGGGATTTTCTTCCAGTTTTGGCGGTGATCCCGTTCTTGTTTGGGGTGTTTTTGACGTGTTTTGGGGTCTCCATTGGGTTTTGTTGGGTTTTCCGTGGTCATCATGGTGGAAATGCATAAATGGTGGGTTTTGGAGAACATCAGGTAGGTTTAGGATGGTTTTGGGGTGGATCTATGGTTTTGGGGGATTTTCTTCCAGTTTTTGGGTGATCCCATTCGTGTTTGCGGTTATTTTGACATGTTTTTGGGTCTCCGTTGGGTTTCGTTTGGTTTTCCATGGTCATCATGGTGAAAAAGGGTAAATTGTGGGTTTTGGAGAACATCAGGTAGGTTTAGGATGGTTTTGGGGTGGATCTATGGTGTTGGGGGTTTTCTTTCGTTTTTGGGGGTGATCCTGTTCCTTTCTGGGGTGTCTTTGACGTGTTTTGGGGGCTCTGTTGGGTTTCGTTGGGTTTTCCATGGTCATCATGTTGGAAAAGGGTCAATTGTGGGTTTTGGAGAAGATCAGGGTGCTTTAGGGTGGTTTTGGGGTGGATCTATGGAATTTGGGCCTTTATTCTGTTTTTTGGGTTGATCATGTTCTTCTTTGCGGTGTTTTTGACGTGTTTTTGGGTCTCCGTTGGGTTTCGTTGGGTTTTCCATGGTCATCATGGTGGAAAAGTGTAAATTGTGGGTTTTGGAGAACATCAGGTAGGTTTAGGGTGGTTTTGGGGTGGATCTATGGCTTTGGGGGTATTCTTTCGTTTTTGGGTGTGATCCTGTTCTTGTTTGCAGTGTTTCTGACGTGTTTTGGGGTCTCCATTTGGTTTCGTTGTGTTCTCGTTGGTCGTTAAGTTAAATGGGAGTGGATGGTGGGTTTTGCAGAAGATCAGGTGAGTTTAGAGTGGTTTGGGGGTTGGATCCGTACTTTTGGGGGATTTTCTTCCAGTTTTGGGGGTGATCCCGTTCTTGTTTGGGGTGTTTTTGACGTCTTTTGGGGTCTCCATTGGTTTTGTTGGGTTTTCCATGGTCATCATGGTGGAAAAGTGTAAATTGTGGGTTTTGGAGAAGATCAGGTAGGTTTAGGGTGGTTTTGGGTTGGATCTATGGTTTTGCAGGATTTTCTTCCAGATTTGTTGTTGATCCCTTTCTTGTTTGGGTGTTTTTGACGTGTTTTGTGGTCTCCGTTGGGTTTCGTTTGGTTTTCCGTGGTCATCCTAGTGGAAAAGAGTAAGTTGTGGGTTTTGGAGAACATCAGGTAGGTTTAGGGTGCTTTTTGGGAGGATATGTGGTATTTGGCATTTTGTTCTATTTTTTGGGTTAATTCTGTTCTTTTTTGGGTGTTTTTGGCGTGTTTTGCGGTCTCTGTTGGGTTTCGTTAGGTTCTCGTTGGTCGTCAAGGTAAATGGGGGTGGATTGTGGGTTTTGGAGAAGATCAGGTTAGTTTACGGCGGTTTGGGGGGGAAATTCATAGTTTTTGGTGTTTTTTCTTCTGATCCCGTTCTTTTTTGGGGTGTTTTAGACGTGTTTTGGGGTCTCCGTTTGGTTTCGTTGGGTTTTCCCTGGTCATCATGGTGGAAAAGGGTAAATTGTGGGTTTTGGAGAACATCAGGTAGGTTTAGGGTGGTTTTGAGGTGGATCTATGGTTTTGAGGGGTTTTCTTTCAGTTTTTGAGTGATCCCATTCGTGTTTGCGGTGGTTTTGACGTGTTTTGGGGTCTCCGTTGGGTTTCGTTTGGTTTTCCGTGGTCATCATGGTGGAAAAGGGTAAGTTGCGGGTTTTGGAGAACATCAGGTAGGTTTGGGGGGACTTTGGGGGTGGATTCTTGGTATTTGGGGTTTTCTTCTGCTTTTTTTTGGGGTGATCCCTTTCTTTTTTGGGGTGTTTTTGACGTGTTTTGGGGGCTCTGTTGGGTTTCATTGGGTTCTCGTTTGACGTTAAGGTAAATGGGAGCGGATTGTGGGTTTTGCAGAAGATCAGGTGAGTTTAGAGTGGTTTGGGGGTTGGATCCGTACTTTTGGGGGATTTTCTTCCAGTTTTGGCGGTGATCCCGTTCTTGTTTGGGGTGTTTTTGACGTGTTTTGGGGTCTCCATTGGGTTTCGTTTGGTTTTCCGTGGTCATCATGGTGGAAAAGGGTAAATTGTGGGTTTTGGAAAAGATTAGGTAGGTTTAGGATGGTTTTGGGGTAGATCTATGGTGTTGGGGGTTTTCTTTCGTTTTTGGGGCTGATCCTGTTCCTTTCCGGGGTGTTTTTGACGTGTTTTGTGGGCTCTGTTGGGTTTCGTTGGGTTTTCCATGGTCATCATGTTGGAAAAGGGTCAATTGTGGGTTTTGGAGAACATCAGGTAGGTTTAGGGTGGTTTTGGGGTGGATCTATGGTTTTGGGGGTTTTCTTTCGTTTTTGGGTGTGATCCTGTTCTTGTTTGCGGTGTTTTTGACGTGTTTTGGGGTCTCCGTTGGGTTTCGTTGGGTTCTCGTTGGTCGTTAATTTAAATGGGTGTGGATTGTGGGTTTTGCAGAAGATCAGGTGAGTTTAGAGTGGTTTGGGGGTTGGATCCGTGCTTTTTGGAGATTTTCTTCTAGTTTGGGGGTGATCCCGTTTTTGTTTGGGGTGTTTTTGACGTGTTTTGGGGTCTTCGTTGGGTTTCGTTTGGTTTTCCATGGTATCATGTTGGAAAAGAGTAAATTGTGGGTTTTGGAGAACATCAGGTAGGTTTAGGGTGGTTTTGGGATGGATCTATGGTGTTGGGGGTTTTATTTCGTTTTGGGGGGTGATCCTGTTCCTTTCTGGGGTGTTTTTGACGTGTTTTGTGGGCTCTGTTGGGTTTCGTTGGGTTTTCCATGGTCATCATGGTGGAAAACGGTAAATTGTGGGTTTTGGAGAAGATCAGGTAGGTTTAGGGTGGTTTTGGGGTGGATCTATGGCTTTGGGGGTTTTCTTTCGTTTTTGGGTGTGATCCTGTTCTTTTTTGCGGTGTTTTTGACATGTTTTGGGGTCTCCGTTTGGTTTCGTTGT
Organism: Aythya marila; assembly: GCF_965140915.1. NCBI lineage: Eukaryota > Metazoa > Chordata > Aves > Anseriformes > Anatidae > Aythya > Aythya marila. The sequence continues at coordinate 479,443 of NW_028136924.1, read as the reverse complement.
GTTCTCGTTGGTCGTTAAGTTAAATGGGAGTGGATGGTGGGTTTTGCAGAAGATCAGGTGAGTTTAGAGTGGTTTGGGGGTTGGATCCGTACTTTTTGGGTATTTTCTTCCAGTTTTGGCGGTAATCCCGTTCTTGTTTGGGGTGTTTTTGACGTGTTTTGGGGTCTCCATTGGGTTTTGTTGGGTTTTCCGTGGTCATCATGGTGGAAATGCATAAATGGTGGGTTTTGGAGAACATCAGGTAGGTTTAGGATGGTTTTGGGGTGGATCTATGGTTTTGGGGGATTTTCTTCCAGTTTTTGGGTGATCCCATTCGTGTTTGCGGTTATTTTGACATGTTTTTGGGGTCTCCGTTGGGTTTCGTTTGGTTTTCCATGGTCATCATGGTGAAAAAGGGTAAATTGTGGGTTTTGGAGAACATCAGGTAGGTTTAGGATGGTTTTGGGGTGGATCTATGGTGTTGGGGGTTTTCTTTCGTTTTTGGGTGTGATCCTGTTCTTGTTTGCGGTGTTTTTGACGTGTTTTGGGGTCTCCGTTGGGTTTCGTTGGGTTCTCGTTGGTCGTTAATTTAAATGGGTGTGGATTGTGGGTTTTGCAGAAGATCAGGTGAGTTTAGAGTGGTTTGGGGGTTGGATCCGTGCTTTTTGGAGATTTTCTTCTAGTTTTGAGGGTGATCCCGTTTTTGTCTGGGGTGTTTTTGACGTGTTTTGGGGTCTCCGTTGGGTTTCGTTTGGTTTTCCATGGTCATCATGTTGGAAAAGAGTAAATTGTGGGTTTTGGAGAAGATCAGGTAGGTTTAGGGTGGTTTTGGGGTGGATCTATGGTGTTGGGGATTTTCTTCTAGTTTTGGGGGTGATCCCGTTTTTGTTTGGGGTGTTTTTGACGTGTTTTGGGGTCTCCGTTGGGTTTCGTTTGGTTTTCCATGGTCATCGTGGTGGAAAAGGGTAAATTGTGCGTTTTGGAGAAGATCAGGGTGCTTTAGGGTGGTTTTGGGGTGGATCTATGGAATTTGGGCCTTTATTCTGTTTTTTGGGTTGATCCTGTTCTTCTTTGCGGTGTTTCTGACGTGTTTTGCGGTCTCCGTTGGGTTTCGTTGGGTTTTCCATGGTCATCATGGTGGAAAAGTGTAAATTGTGGGTTTTGGAGAAGATCAGGTAGGTTTAGGGTGGTTTTGGGGTGGATCTATGGCTTTGGGGGTTTTCTTTCGTTTTTGGGTGTGATCCTGTTCTTGTTTGCGTTGTTTTTGACGTGTTTTGGGGTTTCCGTTTGGTTTCGTTGGGTTCTCGTTGGTCGTTAAGTTAAATGGGAGTGGATGGTGGGTTTTGCAGAAGATCAGGTGAGTTTAGAGTGGTTTGGGTGTTGGATCCGTACTTTTTGGGGATTTTCTTCCAGTTTTGGGGGTGATCCCGTTCTTGTTTGGGGTGTTTTTGACGTGTTTTGGGGTCTCCATTGGGTTTTGTTGGGTTTTCCGTGGTCATCATGGTGGAAATGCATAAATGGTGGGTTTTGGAGAACATCAGGTATGTTTAGGATGGTTTTGGGGTGGATCTATGGTTTTGGGGGATTTTCTTCCAGTTTTTGGGTGATCGCATTCATGTTTGTGGTGATTTTGACGTGTTTTGGGGTCTCCGTTGGGTTTTGTTTGGTTTTCCATGGTCATCATGGTGGAAAAGGGTAAATTGTGGGTTTTGGAGAACATCAGGTAGGTTTAGGGGTGTTTTGAGGTGCATCTATAGTTTTGAGGGGTTTTCTTCCAGATTTGGGGGTGATCCCGTTTTTGTTTGGGGTGTTTTTGACGTGTTTTGGGGTCTCCGTTGGGTTTCGTTGGCTTCTCGTTTGTCGTTAATTTAAATGGGTGTGGATTGTGGGTTTTGGAGAAGATCAGGTGAGTTTAGTGTGGTTTTGGGGGGCAATTCATAGTTTTTGTGTTTTTTCTTCTGATCCCGTTCTTTTTTGGGGTGTTTTAGACGTGTTTTCCTGTCTCCGTTGCGTTTCGTTGGGTGTTCCGTGGTCATCATGGTGGAAAAGGGTAAATTGTGGGTTTTGCAGAACATCAGGTAGGATTAGGGTGGTTTTGAGGTGGATCTATGGTTTTGACGGGCTTTCTTCCAGTTTTTGGGTGATCCCATTTGTGTTTGCGGTGGTTTTGACGTGTTTTGGGGTCTCCGTTGTGTTTCATTTGGTTTTCCGTTGTCATCATGGTGGAAAAGGGTAAGTTGCGGGTTTTGGAGAACATCAGGTAGGTATAGGGTGATTTTTGGGGTGGATCTATGGTTTTGGGGGATTTTCTTCCAGTTTTGGGGGTGATCCCGTTCTTGTTTGGGGTGTTTTTGACGTGTTTTGGGGTCTCCGTTGGGTTTCGTTTGGTTTTCCGTGGTCATCCTAGTGGAAAAGAGTAAGTTGTGGGTTTTGGAGAACATCAGGTAGGTTTAGGGTGCTTTTTGGGAGGATATGTGGTATTTGGCATTTTGTTCTATTTTTTGGGTTAATTCTGTTCTTTTTTGGGTGTTTTTGGTGTGTTTTGCGGTCTCTGTTGGGTTTCGTTAGGTTCTCGTTGGTCGTCAAGGTAAATGGGGGTGGATTGTGGGTTTTGGAGAAGATCAGGTTAGTTTACGGCGGTTTGGGGGGGAAATTCATAGTTTTTGGTGTTTTTTCTTCTGATCCCGTTCTTGTTTGGGGTGTTTTAGACGTGTTTTGGGGTCTCCGTTGGGTTTCGTTGGGTTTTCCATGGTCATCATGGTGGAAAAGGGTAAATTGTGGGTTTTGGAGAACATCAGGTAGGTTTAGGGTGGTTTTGAGGTGGATCTATGGTTTTGAGGGGTTTTCTTTCAGTTTTTGAGTGATCCCATTCGTGTTTGCGGTGGTTTTGACGTGTTTTGGGGTCTCCGTTGGGTTTCGTTTGGTTTTCCGTGGTCATCATGGTGGAAAAGGGTAAGTTGCGGGTTTTGGAGAACATCAGGTAGGTTTGGGGGGACTTTGGGGGTGGATTCTTGGTATTTGGGGTTTTCTTCTGCTTTTTTTTGGGGTGATCCCTTTCTTTTTTGGGGTGTTTTAGACGTGTTTTGCGGTCTTTGTTGGGTTTCATTGGGTTCTCGTTTGACGTTAAGGTAAATGGGAGCGGATTGTGGGTTTTGCAGAAGATCAGGTGAGTTTAGAGTGGTTTGGGGGTTGGATCCGTACTTTTTGGGGATTTTCTTCCAGTTTTGGCGGTGATCCCGTTCTTGTTTGGGGTGTTTTTGACGTGTTTTGGGGTCTCCATTGGGTTTCGTTTGGTTTTCCGTGGTCATCATGGTGGAAAAGGGTAAATTGTGGGTTTTGGAAAAGATTAGGTAGGTTTAGGATGGTTTTGGGGTGGATCTATGGTGTTGGGGGTTTTCTTTCGTTTTTGGGGCTGATCCTGTTCCTTTCCGGGGTGTTTTTGACGTGTTTTGTGGGCTCTGTTGGGTTTCGTTGGGTTTTCCATGGTCATCATGTTGGAAAAGGGTCAATTGTGGGTTTTGGAGAACATCAGGTAGGTTTAGGGTGGTTTTGGGGTGGATCTATGGTTTTGGGGGTTTTCTTTCGTTTTTGGGTGTGATCCTGTTCTTGTTTGCGGTGTTTTTGACGTGTTTTGGGGTCTCCGTTGGGTTTCGTTGGGTTCTCGTTGGTCGTTAATTTAAATGGGTGTGGATTGTGGGTTTTGCAGAAGATCAGGTGAGTTTAGAGTGGTTTGGGGGTTGGATCCGTGCTTTTTGGAGATTTTCGTCTAGTTTTGGGGGTGATCCCGTTTTTGTTTGGGGTGTTTTTGACGTGTTTTGGGGTCTCCGTTGGGTTTCGTTTGGTTTTCCATGGTCATCATGTTGGAAAAGAGTAAATTGTGGGTTTTGGAGAAGATCAGGTAGGTTTAGGGTGGTTTTGGGGTGGATCTATGGTGTTGGGGATTTTCTTCTAGTTTTGGGGGTGATCCCGTTTTTGTTTGGGGTGTTTTTGACGTGTTTTGGGGTCTCCGTTGGGTTTCGTTTGGTTTTCCATGGTCATCGTGGTGGAAAAGGGTAAATTGTGCGTTTTGGAGAAGATCAGGGTGCTTTAGGGTGGTTTTGGGGTGGATCTATGGAATTTGGGCCTTTATTCTGTTTTTTGGGTTGATCCTGTTCTTCTTTGCGGTGTTTTTGACGTGTTTTGGGGTCTCCGTTGGGTTTCGTTGGGTTTTCCATGGTCATCATGGTGGAAAAGTGTAAATTGTGGGTTTTGGAGAAGATCAGGTAGGTTTAGGGTGGTTTTGGGGTGGATCTATGGCTTTGGGGGTTTTCTTTCGTTTTTGGGTGTGATCCTGTTCTTGTTTGCGTTGTTTTTGACGTGTTTTGGGGTCTCCGTTTGGTTTCGTTGGGTTCTCGTTGGTCGTTAAGTTAAATGGGAGTGGATGGTGGGTTTTGCAGAAGATCAGGTGAGTTTAGAGTGGTTTGGGGGTTGGATCCGTACTTTTTGGGGATTTTCTTCCAGTTTTGGCGGTGATCCCGTTCTTGTTTGGGGTGTTTTTGACGTGTTTTGGGGTCTCCATTGGGTTTTGTTGGGTTTTCCGTGGTCATCATGGTGGAAATGCATAAATGGTGGGTTTTGGAGAACATCAGGTATGTTTAGGATGGTTTTGGGGTGGATCTATGGTTTTGAGGGATTTTCTTCCAGTTTTTGGGTGATCGCATTCATGTTTGTGGTGATTTTGACGTGTTTTGGGGTCTCCGTTGGGTTTTGTTTGGTTTTCCATGGTCATCATGGTGGAAAAGGGTAAATTGTGGGTTTTGGAGAACATCAGGTAGGTTTAGGGTGGTTTTGAGGTGCATCTATAGTTTTGAGGGGTTTTCTTCCAGATTTGGGGGTGATCCCGTTTTTGTTTGGGGTGTTTTTGACGTGTTTTGGGGTCTCCGTTGGGTTTCGTTGGCTTCTCGTTTGTCGTTAATTTAAATGGGTGTGGATTGTGGGTTTTGGAGAAGATCAGGTGAGTTTAGTGTGGTTTTGGGGGGCAATTCATAGTTTTTGTGTTTTTTCTTCTGATCCCGTTCTTTTTTGGGGTGTTTTAGACGTGTTTTCCTGTCTCCGTTGCGTTTCGTTGGGTGTTCCGTGGTCATCATGGTGGAAAAGGGTAAATTGTGGGTTTTGAAGAACATCAGGTAGGATTAGGGTGGTTTTGAGGTGGATCTATGGTTTTGACGGGCTTTCTTCCAGTTTTTGGGTGATCCCATTTGTGTTTGCGGTGGTTTTGACGTGTTTTGGGGTCTCCGTTGGGTTTCGTTTTGTTTTCCGTGGTCATCATGGTGGAAAAGGGTAAGTTGCGGGTTTTGGAGAACATCAGGTAGGTATAGGGTGATTTTTGGGGTGGATCTATGGTTTTGGGGGATTTTCTTCCAGTTTTGGGGGTGATCCCGTTCTTGTTTGGGGTGTTTTTGACGTGTTTTGGGGTCTCCGTTGGGTTTCGTTTGGTTTTCCGTGGTCATCCTAGTGGAAAAGAGTAAGTTGTGGGTTTTGGAGAACATCAGGTAGGTTTAGGGTGCTTTTTGGGAGGATATGTGGTATTTGGCATTTTGTTCTATTTTTTGGGTTAATTCTGTTCTTTTTTGGGTGTTTTTGGCGTGTTTTGCGGTCTCTGTTGGGTTTCGTTAGGTTCTCGTTGGTCGTCAAGGTAAATGGGGGTGGATTGTGGGTTTTGGAGAAGATCAGGTTAGTTTACGGCGGTTTGGGGGGGAAATTCATAGTTTTTGGTGTTTTTTCTTCTGATCCCGTTCTTTTTTGGGGTGTTTTAGACGTGTTTTGGGGTCTCCGTTGGGTTTCGTTGGGTTTTCCCTGGTCATCATGGTGGAAAAGGGTAAATTGTGGGTTTTGGAGAACATCAGGTAGGTTTAGGGTGGTTTTGAGGTGGATCTATGGTTTTGAGGGGTTTTCTTTCAGTTTTTGAGTGATCCCATTCGTGTTTGCGGTGGTTTTGACGTGTTTTGGGGTCTCCGTTGGGTTTCGTTTGGTTTTCCGTGGTCATCATGGTGGAAAAGGGTAAGTTGCGGGTTTTGGAGAACATCAGGTAGGTTTGGGGGGACTTTGGGGGTGGATTCTTGGTATTTGGGGTTTTCTTCTGCTTTTTTTTGGGGTGATCCCTTTCTTTTTTGGGGTGTTTTAGACGTGTTTTGCGGTCTTTGTTGGGTTTCATTGGGTTCTCGTTTGACGTTAAGGTAAATGGGAGCGGATGGTGGGTTTTGCAGAAGATCAGGTGAGTTTAGAGTGGTTTGGGGGTTGGATCCGTACTTTTGGGGGATTTTCTTCTAGTTTTGGGGGTGATCCCGTTTTTGTTTGGGGTGTTTTTGACGTGTTTTGGGGTCTCCGTTGGGTTTCGTTTGGTTTTCCATGGTCATCATGTTGGAAAAGAGTAAATTGTGGGTTTTGGAGAAGATCAGGTAGGTTTAGGGTGGTTTTGGGGTGGATCTATGGTGTTGGGGATTTTCTTCTAGTTTTGGGGGTGATCCCGTTTTTGTTTGGGGTGTTTTTGACGTGTTTTGGGGTCTCCGTTGGGTTTCGTTTGGTTTTCCATGGTCATCGTGGTGGAAAAGGGTAAATTGTGCGTTTTGGAGAAGATCAGGGTGCTTTATGGTGGTTTTGGGGTGGATCTATGGAATTTGGGCCTTTATTCTGTTTTTTGGGTTGATCCTGTTCTTCTTTGCGGTGTTTTTGACGTGTTTTGGGGTCTCCGTTGGGTTTCGTTGGGTTTTCCATGGTCATCATGGTGGAAAAGTGTAAATTGTGGGTTTTGGAGAAGATCAGGTAGGTTTAGGGTGGTTTTGGGGTGGATCTATGGCTTTGGGGGTTTTCTTTCGTTTTTGGGTGTGATCCTGTTCTTGTTTGCGTTGTTTTTGACATGTTTTGGGGTCTCCGTTTGGTTTCGTTGTGTTCTCGTTGGTCGTTAAGTTAAATGGGAGTGGATGGTGGGTTTTGCAGAAGATCAGGTGAGTTTAGAGTGGTTTGGGTGTTGGATCCGTACTTTTTGGGGATTTTCTTCCAGTTTTGGCGGTGATCCCGTTCTTGTTTGGGGTGTTTTTGACGTGTTTTGGGGTCTCCGTTGGGTTTTGTTGGGTTTTCCGTGGTCATCATGGTGGAAATGCATAAATGGTGGGTTTTGGAGAACATCAGGTATGTTTAGGATGGTTTTGGGGTGGATCTATGGTTTTGGGGGATTTTCTTCCAGTTTTTGGGTGATCGCATTCATGTTTGTGGTGATTTTGACGTGTTTTGGGGTCTCCGTTGGGTTTTGTTTGGTTTTCCATGGTCATCATGGTGGAAAAGGGTAAATTGTGGGTTTTGGAGAACATCAGGTAGGTTTAGGGGTGTTTTGAGGTGCATCTATAGTTTTGAGGGGTTTTCTTCCAGATTTGGGGGTGATCCCGTTTTTGTTTGGGGTGTTTTTGACGTGTTTTGGGGTCTCCGTTGGGTTTCGTTGGCTTCTCGTTTGTCGTTAATTTAAATGGGTGTGGATTGTGGGTTTTGGAGAAGATCAGGTGAGTTTAGTGTGGTTTTGGGGGGCAATTCATAGTTTTTGTGTTTTTTCTTCTGATCCCGTTCTTTTTTGGGGTGTTTTAGACGTGTTTTCCTGTCTCCGTTGCGTTTCGTTGGGTGTTCCGTGGTCATCATGGTGGAAAAGGGTAAATTGTGGGTTTTGCAGAACATCAGGTAGGATTAGGGTGGTTTTGAGGTGGATCTATGGTTTTGACGGGCTTTCTTCCAGTTTTTGGGTGATCCCATTTGTGTTTGCGGTGGTTTTGACGTGTTTTGGGGTCTCCGTTGTGTTTCATTTGGTTTTCCGTGGTCATCATGGTGGAAAAGGGTAAGTTGCGGGTTTTGGAGAACATCAGGTAGGTATAGGGTGATTTTTGGGGTGGATCTATGGTTTTGGGGGATTTTCTTCCAGTTTTGGGGGTGATCCCGTTCTTGTTTGGGGTGTTTTTGACGTGTTTTGGGGTCTCCGTTGGGTTTCGTTTGGTTTTCCGTGGTCATCCTAGTGGAAAAGAGTAAGTTGTGGGTTTTGGAGAACATCAGGTAGGTTTAGGGTGCTTTTTGGGAGGATATGTGGTATTTGGCATTTTGTTCTATTTTTTGGGTTAATTCTGTTCTTTTTTGGGTGTTTTTGGTGTGTTTTGCGGTCTCTGTTGGGTTTCGTTAGGTTCTCGTTGGTCGTCAAGGTAAATGGGGGTGGATTGTGGGTTTTGGAGAAGATCAGGTTAGTTTACGGCGGTTTGGGGGGGAAATTCATAGTTTTTGGTGTTTTTTCTTCTGATCCCGTTCTTGTTTGGGGTGTTTTAGACGTGTTTTGGGGTCTCCGTTGGGTTTCGTTGGGTTTTCCGTGGTCATCATGGTGGAAAAGGGTAAATTGTGGGTTTTGGAGAACATCAGGTAGGTTTAGGGTGGTTTTGAGGTGGATCTATGGTTTTGAGGGGTTTTCTTTCAGTTTTTGAGTGATCCCATTCGTGTTTGCGGTGGTTTTGACGTGTTTTGGGGTCTCCGTTGGGTTTCGTTTGGTTTTCCGTGGTCATCATGGTGGAAAAGGGTAAGTTGCGGGTTTTGGAGAACATCAGGTAGGTTTGGGGGGACTTTGGGGGTGGATTCTTGGTATTTGGGGTTTTCTTCTGCTTTTTTTTGGGGTGATCCCTTTCTTTTTTGGGGTGTTTTAGACGTGTTTTGCGGTCTTTGTTGGGTTTCATTGGGTTCTCGTTTGACGTTAAGGTAAATGGGAGCGGATTGTGGGTTTTGCAGAAGATCAGGTGAGTTTAGAGTGGTTTGGGGGTTGGATCCGTACTTTTTGGGGATTTTCTTCCAGTTTTGGCGGTGATCCCGTTCTTGTTTGGGGTGTTTTTGACGTGTTTTGGGGTCTCCATTGGGTTTCGTTTGGTTTTCCGTGGTCATCATGGTGGAAAAGGGTAAATTGTGGGTTTTGGAAAAGATTAGGTAGGTTTAGGATGGTTTTGGGGTGGATCTATGGTGTTGGGGGTTTTCTTTCGTTTTTGGGGCTGATCCTGTTCCTTTCCGGGGTGTTTTTGACGTGTTTTGTGGGCTCTGTTGGGTTTCGTTGGGTTTTCCATGGTCATCATGTTGGAAAAGGGTCAATTGTGGGTTTTGGAGAACATCAGGTAGGTTTAGGGTGGTTTTGGGGTGGATCTATGGTTTTGGGGGTTTTCTTTCGTTTTTGGGTGTGATCCTGTTCTTGTTTGCGGTGTTTTTGACGTGTTTTGGGGTCTCCGTTGGGTTTCGTTGGGTTCTCGTTGGTCGTTAATTTAAATGGGTGTGGATTGTGGGTTTTGCAGAAGATCAGGTGAGTTTAGAGTGGTTTGGGGGTTGGATCCGTGCTTTTTGGAGATTTTCTTCTAGTTTTGGGGGTGATCCCGTTTTTGTTTGGGGTGTTTTTGACGTGTTTTGGGGTCTCCGTTGGGTTTCGTTTGGTTTTCCATGGTCATCATGTTGGAAAAGAGTAAATTGTGGGTTTTGGAGAAGATCAGGTAGGTTTAGGGTGGTTTTGGGGTGGATCTATGGTGTTGGGGATTTTCTTCTAGTTTTGGGGGTGATCCCGTTTTTGTTTGGGGTGTTTTTGACGTGTTTTGGGGTCTCCGTTGGGTTTCGTTTGGTTTTCCATGGTCATCGTGGTGGAAAAGGGTAAATTGTGCGTTTTGGAGAAGATCAGGGTGCTTTAGGGTGGTTTTGGGGTGGATCTATGGAATTTGGGCCTTTATTCTGTTTTTTGGGTTGATCCTGTTCTTCTTTGCGGTGTTTTTGACGTGTTTTGGGGTCTCCGTTGGGTTTCGTTGGGTTTTCCATGGTCATCATGGTGGAAAAGTGTAAATTGTGGGTTTTGGAGAAGATCAGGTAGGTTTAGGGTGGTTTTGGGGTGGATCTATGGCTTTGGGGGTTTTCTTTCGTTTTTGGGTGTGATCCTGTTCTTGTTTGCGTTGTTTTTGACGTGTTTTGGGGTCTCCGTTTGGTTTCGTTGGGTTCTCGTTGGTCGTTAAGTTAAATGGGAGTGGATGGTGGGTTTTGCAGAAGATCAGGTGAGTTTAGAGTGGTTTGGGGGTTGGATCCGTACTTTTTGGGGATTTTCTTCCAGTTTTGGCGGTGATCCCGTTCTTGTTTGGGGTGTTTTTGACGTGTTTTGGGGTCTCCATTGGGTTTTGTTGGGTTTTCCGTGGTCATCATGGTGGAAATGCATAAATGGTGGGTTTTGGAGAACATCAGGTATGTTTAGGATGGTTTTGGGGTGGATCTATGGTTTTGAGGGATTTTCTTCCAGTTTTTGGGTGATCGCATTCATGTTTGTGGTGATTTTGACGTGTTTTGGGGTCTCCGTTGGGTTTTGTTTGGTTTTCCATGGTCATCATGGTGGAAAAGGGTAAATTGTGGGTTTTGGAGAACATCAGGTAGGTTTAGGGTGGTTTTGAGGTGCATCTATAGTTTTGAGGGGTTTTCTTCCAGATTTGGGGGTGATCCCGTTTTTGTTTGGGGTGTTTTTGACGTGTTTTGGGGTCTCCGTTGGGTTTCGTTGGCTTCTCGTTTGTCGTTAATTTAAATGGGTGTGGATTGTGGGTTTTGGAGAAGATCAGGTGAGTTTAGTGTGGTTTTGGGGGGCAATTCATAGTTTTTGTGTTTTTTCTTCTGATCCCGTTCTTTTTTGGGGTGTTTTAGACGTGTTTTCCTGTCTCCGTTGCGTTTCGTTGGGTGTTCCGTGGTCATCATGGTGGAAAAGGGTAAATTGTGGGTTTTGAAGAACATCAGGTAGGATTAGGGTGGTTTTGAGGTGGATCTATGGTTTTGACGGGCTTTCTTCCAGTTTTTGGGTGATCCCATTTGTGTTTGCGGTGGTTTTGACGTGTTTTGGGGTCTCCGTTGTGTTTCGTTTTGTTTTCCGTGGTCATCATGGTGGAAAAGGGTAAGTTGCGGGTTTTGGAGAACATCAGGTAGGTATAGGGTGATTTTTGGGGTGGATCTATGGTTTTGGGGGATTTTCTTCCAGTTTTGGGGGTGATCCCGTTCTTGTTTGGGGTGTTTTTGACGTGTTTTGGGGTCTCCGTTGGGTTTCGTTTGGTTTTCCGTGGTCATCCTAGTGGAAAAGAGTAAGTTGTGGGTTTTGGAGAACATCAGGTAGGTTTAGGGTGCTTTTTGGGAGGATATGTGGTATTTGGCATTTTGTTCTATTTTTTGGGTTAATTCTGTTCTTTTTTGGGTGTTTTTGGCGTGTTTTGCGGTCTCTGTTGGGTTTCGTTAGGTTCTCGTTGGTCGTCAAGGTAAATGGGGGTGGATTGTGGGTTTTGGAGAAGATCAGGTTAGTTTACGGCGGTTTGGGGGGGAAATTCATAGTTTTTGGTGTTTTTTCTTCTGATCCCGTTCTTTTTTGGGGTGTTTTAGACGTGTTTTGGGGTCTCCGTTGGGTTTCGTTGGGTTTTCCCTGGTCATCATGGTGGAAAAGGGTAAATTGTGGGTTTTGGAGAACATCAGGTAGGTTTAGGGTGGTTTTGAGGTGGATCTATGGTTTTGAGGGGTTTTCTTTCAGTTTTTGAGTGATCCCATTCGTGTTTGCGGTGGTTTTGACGTGTTTTGGGGTCTCCGTTGGGTTTCGTTTGGTTTTCCGTGGTCATCATGGTGGAAAAGGGTAAGTTGCGGGTTTTGGAGAACATCAGGTAGGTTTGGGGGGACTTTGGGGGTGGATTCTTGGTATTTGGGGTTTTCTTCTGCTTTTTTTTGGGGTGATCCCTTTCTTTTTTGGGGTGTTTTAGACGTGTTTTGCGGTCTTTGTTGGGTTTCATTGGGTTCTCGTTTGACGTTAAGGTAAATGGGAGCGGATTGTGGGTTTTGCAGAAGATCAGGTGAGTTTAGAGTGGTTTGGGGGTTGGATCCGTACTTTTGGGGGATTTTCTTCTAGTTTTGGGGGTGATCCCGTTTTTGTTTGGGGTGTTTTTGACGTGTTTTGGGGTCTCCGTTGGGTTTCGTTTGGTTTTCCATGGTCATCATGTTGGAAAAGAGTAAATTGTGGGTTTTGGAGAAGATCAGGTAGGTTTAGGGTGGTTTTGGGGTGGATCTATGGTGTTGGGGATTTTCTTCTAGTTTTGGGGGTGATCCCGTTTTTGTTTGGGGTGTTTTTGACGTGTTTAGGGGTCTCCGTTGGGTTTCGTTTGGTTTTCCATGGTCATCGTGGTGGAAAAGGGTAAATTGTGCGTTTTGGAGAAGATCAGGGTGCTTTATGGTGGTTTTGGGGTGGATCTATGGAATTTGGGCCTTTATTCTGTTTTTTGGGTTGATCCTGTTCTTCTTTGCGGTGTTTTTGACGTGTTTTGGGGTCTCCGTTGGGTTTCGTTGGGTTTTCCATGGTCATCATGGTGGAAAAGTGTAAATTGTGGGTTTTGGAGAAGATCAGGTAGGTTTAGGGTGGTTTTGGGGTGGATCTATGGCTTTGGGGGTTTTCTTTCGTTTTTGGGTGTGATCCTGTTCTTGTTTGCGTTGTTTTTGACGTGTTTTGGGGTCTCCGTTTGGTTTCGTTGTGTTCTCGTTGGTCGTTAAGTTAAATGGGAGTGGATGGTGGGTTTTGCAGAAGATCAGGTGAGTTTAGAGTGGTTTGGGTGTTGGATCCGTACTTTTTGGGGATTTTCTTCCAGTTTTGGCGGTGATCCCGTTTTTGTTTGGGGTGTTTTTGACGTGTTTTGGGGTCTCCGTTGGGTTTCGTTTGGTTTTCCATGGTCATCATGGTGGAAAAGTGTAAATTGTGGGATTTCGAGAAGATCAGGTAGGTTTAGAGTGGTTTTGGGGTGGATCTATGGTGTTGGGGGTTTTCTTTCGTGGGGGTGATCCTGTTCCTTTCTGGGGTGTTTTTGACGTGTTTTGGGGGCTCTGTTGGGTTTCGTTGAGTTTTCCATGGTCATCATGTTGGAAAAAAGTCAATTGTGGGTTTTGGAGAAGATCAGGGTGCTTTAGGGTGGTTTTGAGGTGGATCTATGGAATTTGGGCCTTTATTCTGTTTTTTGGGATGATCCTGTTCTTGTTTGTGTTGTTTTTGACGTGTTTTGGAGTCTCCGTTGGGTTTCGTTGGGTTCTCGTTGGTCGTTAAGTTAAATGGGAGTGGATGGTGGGTTTTGCAGAAGATCAGGTGAGTTTAGGGTGGTTTGGGGTTTGGATCCGTGCTTTTTGGGGATTTTCTTCCTGTTTTGGGGGTGATGCCGTTTTTGTTTGGGGTGTTTTTGACGTGTTTTGGGGTCTCCGTTGGCTTTTGTTGGGTTTTCCCTGGTCATCATGGTGGAAAAGGGTAAATTGTGGGTTTTGGAGAAGATCAGGTAGGTTTAGGGTGGTTTTGGGGTGGATCTGTGGTTTTGAGGGATTTTCTTCCAGTTTTTGGGTGATCCCATTCGTGTTTGCATTGGTTTTGCCTGTTTTGCGGTCTCGGTTGGGTTTCTTTTGTTTTTCCGTGGTCATCATGGTGGAAAAGAGTAAGTTGCGGGTTTTGGAGAACATCAGGTAGGTTTGGGGGGACTTTGGGGTGGATTCTTGGTATTTGGGTTTTCTTCTCTTTTTTTAGGGTGATCCCTTTCTTTTTTGGGGTGTTTTTGACGTGTTTTGCGGTCTTTGTTGGGTTTCATTGGGTTCTCGTTTGACGTTAAGGTAAATGGGAGCGGATTGTGGGTTTTGGAGAAGATCAGTGAGTTTAGAGTGGTTTGGGGGTTGGATCCGTGCTTTTTGGGGATTTTCTTCCAGTTTTGGGGGTGATCCCGTTTTTGTTTGGGGTGTTTTTGACGTGTTTTGGGGTCTCCATTGGATTTTGTTGGGTTTTCAGTGGTCATCATGGTGGAAAAGTGTAAATTGTGGGATTTCGAGAAGATCAGGTGGGTTTAGAGTGGTTTTGGGGTGGATCTATGGTGTTGGGGGTTTTCTTTCGTGGGGGTGATCCTGTTCCTTTCTGGGGTGTTTTTGACGTGTTTTGGGGGCTCTGTTGGGTTTCGTTGAGTTTTCCATGGTCATCATGTTGGAAAAAGTCAATTGTGGGTTTTGGAGAAGATCAGGGTGCTTTAGGGTGGTTTTGGGGTGGGATCTATGGAATTTGGGCCTTTATTCTGTTTTTTTGGGTTGATCCTGTTCTTGTTTGCTGTGTTTTTTGACGTGTTTTGCGGTCTCCGTTGGGTTTCGTTTGGTTTTCCATGGTCATCATGGAGGAAAAGTGTAAATTGTGGGTTTTGGAGAAGATCAGGTAGGCTTAGGGTGGTTTTGGGGTTGATCTATTGCTTTGGGGGTTTTCTTCGTTTTTGGGTGTGATCCTGTTCTTGTTTGCCGTGTTTTTGACGTGTTTTGGGGTCTCCGTTGGGTTTCGTTGGGTTCTCGTTGGTCGTTAAGTTAAATGGGAGTGGATGGTGAGTGGATGGTGGGTTTTGAAGAAGATCAGGTGAGTTTAGAGTGGTTTGGGGGTTGGATCCGTACTTTTTGGGGGATTTTCTTCCAGTTTTGGGGGTGATCCCGTTCTTGTTTGGGGTGATTTTGACGTGTTTTGGGGTCTCCTTTGGGTTTTGTTGGGTTTTCCGTGGTCATCATGGTGGAAAAGTGTAAATTGTGGGTTTTGGAGAACATCAGGTAGGTTTAGGGTGGTTTTGAGGTGGATCTATAGTTTTGAGGGGTTTTCGTCCAGTTTTGGGGGTGATCCCGTTCTTGTTTGGGGTGTTTTTGACGTGTTTAGGGGTCTCCGTTGGGTTTCGTTGGCTTCTCGTTGGTCGTTAATTTAAATGGGTGTGGATTGTGGGTTTTGGAGAAGATCAGGTGAATTTAGTGTGGTTTTGGGGGGAAATTCAGAGTTTTTGGTGTTTTTTCTTCTGATCCCGTTCTTTTTGGGGGTGTTTTAGACGTGTTTTCCTGTCTCCGTTGCGTTTCGTTGGGTGTTCCGTGGTCATCATGGTGGAAAAGGGTAAATTGTGGGTTTTGAAGAACATCAGGTAGGATTAGGGTGGTTTTGAGGTGGATCTATGGTTTTGACGGGCTTTCTTCCAGTTTTTGGGTGATCCCATTTGTGTTTGCGGTGGTTTTGACGTGTTTTGGGTCTCCGTGTGTTTTGTTTGGTTTTCCATGGTCATCATGGTGGAAAAGGGTAAGTTGCGGGTTTTGGAGAACATCAGGTAGGTTTGGGGGACTTTGGGGGTGGATTCTTGTATTTGGGGTTTTTCTTCTCTTTTTTTGGGGTGATCCCTTTCTTTTTTGGAGTTTTTTGACGTGTTTTGCGGTCTTTGTTGGGTTTCATTGGGTTCTCGTTTGACGTTAAGGTAAATGGGAGCGGATTGTGGGTTTTGGAGAAGATCATGTGAGTTTAGTGTGGTTTTTGTGGGGCAATTCATAGTTTTGGTGTTTTTTCTTCTGATCCCGTTCTTTTTTGGGGTGTTTTAGACGTG
Source organism: Aythya marila (assembly GCF_965140915.1). Classification (NCBI taxonomy): domain Eukaryota; kingdom Metazoa; phylum Chordata; class Aves; order Anseriformes; family Anatidae; genus Aythya; species Aythya marila. The sequence goes on along the minus strand of NW_028136924.1, from coordinate 464,036 downwards.
TTTTGGGGTCTCCGTTGGGTTTCGTTGGTTTTCCGTGGTCATCATGGTGGAAAAGTGTAAATTGTGGGTTTTGGAGGAGGTCAGGTAGGTTTAGGGTGGTTTTGGGTTGGATCTATGGTTTTGCGGGATTTTCCTCCAGTTTTGTTGTTGATCCCGTTCTTGTTTGCGGTGGTTTTGACGTGTTTTGGGGTCTCCGTTGGGTTTCGTTTGGTTTTCCGTGGTCATCCTAGTGGAAAAGAGTAAGTTGTGGGTTTTGGAGAACATCAGGTAGGTTTAGGGTGCTTTTCGGGAGGATATGTGGTATTTGGCATTTTTCTATTTTTTGGTTAATTCTGTTCTTTTTTGGGTGTTTTTGACGTGTTTTGCGGTCTCTGTTGGGTTTCGTTAGGTTCTCGTTGGTCATCAAGGTAAATGGGAGTGGGATTGTGGGTTTGGAGAAGATCAGGTTAGTTTACGGCGAAACTCATAGTTTTTGGTGTTTTTTCTTCTGATCCCGTTCTTTTTTGGGGTGTTTTAGACGTGTTTTGGGGTCTCCTTTGGGTTTTGTTGGGTTTTCCGTGGTCATCATGGTGGAAAAGGGTAAGTTGTGGGTTTTGGAGAACATCAGGTAGGTTTAGGGTGGTTTTGAGGTGGATCTATAGTTTTGAGGGGTTTACGTCCAGTTTTGGGGGTGATCCCGTTCTTGTTTGGGGTGTTTTTGACATGTTTAGGGGTCTCCGTTGGGTTTCGTTGGCTTCTCATTGGTCGTTAATTTAAATGGGTGTTGATTGTGGGTTTTGGAGAAGATCAGGTGAGTTTAGTGTGGTTTTGGGGGGAAATTCAGAGTTTTTGGTGTTTTTTCTTCTAATCCCGTTCTTTTTGGGGGTGTTTTAGACGTGTTTTCCTGTCTCCGTTGAGTTTCGTTGGGTGTTCCGTGGTCATCATGGTGGAAAAGGGTAAATTGTGGGTTTTGAAGAACATCAGGTAGGATTAGGGTGGTTTTGAGGTGGATCTATGGTTTTGACGGGCTTTCTTCCAGTTTTTGGGTGATCCCATTTGTGTTTGCGGTGGTTTTGATGTGTTTTGGGGTCTCCGTTGTGTTTCGTTTGGTTTTCTATGGTCATCATGGTGGAAAAGGGTAAGTTGCGGGTTTTGGAGAACATCAGGTAGGTTTAGGGTGGTTTTGGGGTGGATCTATAGTTTTGAGGGGTTATCTTTCAGTTTTTGGGTGATCCCATTCGTGTTTGCGGTGGTTTTGACGTGTTTTGGGGTCTCCGTTGGGTTTCGTTTGGTTTTCCGTGGTCATCATGGTGGAAAAGGGTAACTTGCGGGTTTTGGAGAACATCAGGTAGGTTTGGGGGGACTTTGGGGGTGGATTCTTGGTATTTGGGGTTTTCTTCTCTTTTTTTTGGGGTGATCCCTTTCTTTTTTGGGGTGTTTTAGACGTGTTTTTCGGTCTTTGTTGGGTTTCATTGGGTTCTCGTTTGACGTTAATATAAATGGGAGCGGATTGTGGGTTTTGGAGAAGATCATGTGAGTTTAGTGTGGTTTTGGGGGGCAATGCATAGTTTTTGGTGTTTTTTCTTCTGATCCCGTTCTTTTTTGGGGTGTTTTAGACGTGTTTTGGGGTCTCCGTTGGGTTTCGTTGGGTTTTCCGTGGTCATCATGGTGGAAAAGGGTAAATTGTGGGTTTTGGAGAAGATCAGGTAGGTTTAGGGTGGTTTTGGGGTGGATCTATAGTTTTGGGGGTTTTCTTTCGTTTTTGGGGGTGATCCTGTTCCTTTCTGGGGTGTTTTTGACGTGTTTTGGGATCTCCGTTGGGTTTTGTTGGGTTTTGCGTGGTCAACATGTTGGAAAAGGGTCAATTGTGGGTTTTGGAGAAGGTCAGGGTGCTTTAGGGTGGTTTTGGGGTGGATCTATGGAATTCGGGCCTTTATTCTGTTTTTTTGGGTGATCCTGTTCTTGTTTGGGGTGTTTTTGACGTGTTTTGGGGTCTCCGTTGGGTTTCGTTGGCTTCTCGTTGGTCGTTAATTTAAATGGGTTTGGATTGTGGGTTTTGGAGAAGATCAGGTGAGTTTAGAGTGTTTTGGGTGTTGGATCCGTGCTTTTTGGAGATTTTCTTCCAGTTTTGGGGGTGATCCCGTTCTTGTTTGGGTGTTTTTGACATATTTTGGGATCTCCGTTGGGTTTTGTTGGGTTTTCCGTGTTCATCGTGGTGGAAAAGGGTAAATTGTGGGTTTTGGAGAAGACCAGGTAGGTTTAGGGTGGTTTTGGGGTGGATCTATGGCTTTGGGGGTTTTCTTTCGTTTTTGGGTGTGATCCTGTTCTTGTTTGGGGTGTTTCTGACGTATTTTGGGGTCTCCGTTTGGTTTCGTTGGGTTTTCCGTGGTCATCATGGTGGAAAAGTGTAAATTGTGGGTTTTGGAGGAGGTCAGGTAGGTTTAGGGTGGTTTTGGGTTGGATCTATGGTTTTGCGGGATTTTCTTCCAGTTTTGTTGTTGATCCCGTTCTTCTTTGGGTGTTTTTGACGTGTTTTGGGGTCTCCGTTGGGTTTCGTTTGGTTTTCCGTGGTCATCCTAGTGGAAAAGAGTAAGTTGTGGGTTTTGGAGAACATCAGGTAGGTTTAGGGTGCTTTTCGGGAGGATATGTGGTATTTGGCATTTTTTCTATTTTTTGGGTTAATTCTGTTCTTTTTTGGGTGTTTTTGACGTGTTTTGCGGTCTCTGTTGGGTTTCGTTAGGTTCTCGTTGGTCATCAAGGTAAATGGGAGTGGATTGTGGGTTTTGGAGAAGATCAGGTTAGTTTACGGCGGTTTGGGGGGGAAACTCATAGTTTTTGGTGTTTTTTCTTCTGATCCCGTTCTTTTTTGGGGTGTTTTAGACGTGTTTTGGGGTCTCCTTTGGGTTTTGTTGGGTTTTCCGTGGTCATCATGGTGGAAAAGGGTAAATTGTGGGTTTTGGAGAACATCAGGTAGGTTTAGGGTGGTTTTGAGGTGGATCTATAGTTTTGAGGGGTTTTCGTCCAGTTTTGGGGGTGATCCCGTTCTTGTTTGGGGTGTTTTTGACGTGTTTAGGGGTCTCCGTTGGGTTTCGTTGGCTTCTCGTTGGTCGTTAATTTAAATGGGTGTTGATTGTGGGTTTTGGAGAAGATCAGGTGAGTTTAGTGTGGTTTTGGGGGGAAATTCAGAGTTTTTGGTGTTTTTTCTTCTAATCCCGTTCTTTTTGGGGGTGTTTTAGACGTGTTTTCCTGTCTCCGTTGAGTTTCGTTGGGTGTTCCGTGGTCATCATGGTGGAAAAGGGTAAATTGTGGGTTTTGAAGAACATCAGGTAGGTTTAGGGTGGTTTTGAGGTGGATCTATGGTTTTGACGGGCTTTCTTCCAGTTTTTGGGTGATCCCATTTGTGTTTGCGGTGGTTTTGACGTGTTTTGGGGTCTCCGTTGTGTTTCGTTTGGTTTTCCATGGTCATCATGGTGGAAAAGGGGTAAGTTGCGGGTTTTGGAGAACATCAGGTCGGTATAGGGTGATTTTTGGGGTGGATCTATGGTTTTGGGGGATTTTCTTTCAGTTTTGGGGGTGATCCTGTTCTTGTTTGGGGTATTTTTGACGTGTTTTTGGGTCTCCGTTGAGTTTCGTTTGGTTTTCCGTGGTCATCATGGTGGAAAAGGGTAAGTTGCGGGTTTTGGAGAACATCAGGTAGGTTTGGGGGGACTTTGGGGGTGGATTCTTGGTATTTGGGGTTTTCTTCTCTTTTTTTGTGGTGATCCCTTTCTTTTTGGGAGTTTTTTTGACGTGTTTTGCGGTCTTTGTTGGGTTTCATTGGGTTCTCGTTTGACGTTAAGGTAAATGGGAGCGGATTGTGGGTTTTGGAGAAGATCATGTGAGTTTAGTGTGGTTTTTGTGGGGCAATTCATAGTTTTTGGTGTTTTTTCTTCTGATCCCGTTCTTTTTTGGGGTGTTTTAGACGTGTTTTGGGGTCTCCGTTGGGTTTCGTTGGGTTTTCCGTGGTCATCATGGTGGAAAAGTGTAAATTGTGGGTTTTGGAGGAGGTCAGGTAGGTTTAGGGTGGTTTTGGGTTGGATCTATGGTTTTGCGGGATTTTCCTCCAGTTTTGTTGTTGATCCCGTTCTTGTTTGGGTGTTTTTGACGTGTTTTGGGGTCTCCGTTGGGTTTCGTTTGGTTTTCCGTGGTCATCCTAGTGGAAAAGAGTAAGTTGTGGGTTTTGGAGAACATCAGGTAGGTTTAGGGTGCTTTTCGGGAGGATATGTGGTATTTGGCATTTTTTTCTATTTTTTGGGTTAATTCTGTTCTTTTTTGGGTGTTTTTGACGTGTTTTGCGGTCTCTGTTGGGTTTCGTTAGGTTCTCGTTGGTCATCAAGGTAAATGGGAGTGGATTGTGGGTTTTGGAGAAGATCAGGTTAGTTTACGGCGGTTTGGGGGGGAAACTCATAGTTTTTGGTGTTTTTTCTTCTGATCCCGTTCTTTTTGGGGTTTTTTAGACGTGTTTTGGGGTCTCCGTTGGGTTTTGTTGGGTTTTCCGTGGTCATCATGGTGGAAAAGGGTAAATTGTGGGTTTTGGAGAACATCAGGTAGGTTTAGGGTGGTTTTGAGGTGGATCTATAGTTTTGAGGGGTTTACGTCCAGTTTTGGGGGTGATCCCGTTCTTGTTTGGGGTGTTTTTGACATGTTTAGGGGTCTCCGTTGGGTTTCGTTGGCTTCTCGTTGGTCGTTAATTTAAATGGGTGTTGATTGTGGGTTTTGGAGAAGATCAGGTGAGTTTAGTGTGGTTTTGGGGGGAAATTCAGAGTTTTTGGTGTTTTTTCTTCTAATCCCGTTCTTTTTGGGGGTGTTTTAGACGTGTTTTCCTGTCTCCGTTGAGTTTCGTTGGGTGTTCCGTGGTCATCATGGTGGAAAAGGGTAAATTGTGGGTTTTGAAGAACATCAGGTAGGATTAGGGTGGTTTTGAGGTGGATCTATGGTTTTGACGGGCTTTCTTCCAGTTTTTGGGTGATCCCATTTGTGTTTGCGGTGGTTTTGACGTGTTTTGGGGTCTCCGTTGTGTTTCGTTTGGTTTTCCATGGTCATCATGGTGGAAAAGGGTAAGTTGCGGGTTTTGGAGAACATCAGGTAGGTTTAGGGTGGTTTTGGGGTGGATCTATAGTTTTGAGGGGTTATCTTTCAGTTTTTGGGTGATCCCATTCGTGTTTGCGGTGGTTTTGACGTGTTTTGGGGTCTCCGTTGGGTTTCGTTTGGTTTTCCGTGGTCATCATGCTGGAAAAGGGTAAGTTGCGGGTTTTGGAGAACATCAGGTAGGTTTGGGGGGACTTTGGGGGTGGATTCTTGGTATTTGGGGTTTTCTTCTCTTTTTTTGGGGTGATCCCTTTCTTTTTTGGGGTGTTTTAGACGTGTTTTTCGGTCTTTGTTGGGTTTCATTGGGTTCTCGTTTGACGTTAATATAAATGGGAGCGGATTGTGGGTTTTGGAGAAGATCATGTGAGTTTAGTGTGGTTTTGGGGGGCAATGCATAGTTTTTGGTGTTTTTTCTTCTGATCCCGTTCTTTTTTGGGGTGTTTTAGACGTGTTTTGGGGTCTCCGTTGGGTTTCGTTGGGTTTTCCGTGGTCATCATGGTGGAAAAGGGTAAATTGTGGGTTTTGGAGAAGATCAGGTAGGTTTAGGGTGGTTTTGGGGTGGATCTATAGTTTTGGGGGTTTTCTTTCGTTTTTGGGGGTGATCCTGTTCCTTTCTGGGGTGTTTTTGACGTGTTTTGGGATCTCCGTTGGGTTTTGTTGGGTTTTGCGTGGTCAACATGTTGGAAAAGGGTCAATTGTGGGTTTTGGAGAAGGTCAGGGTGCTTTAGGGTGGTTTTGGGGTGGATCTATGGAATTCGGGCCTTTATTCTGTTTTTTTGGGTGATCCTGTTCTTGTTTGGGGTGTTTTTGACGTGTTTTGGGGTCTCCGTTGGGTTTCGTTGGCTTCTCGTTGGTCGTTAATTTAAATGGGTTTGGATTGTGGGTTTTGGAGAAGATCAGGTGAGTTTAGAGTGTTTTGGGTGTTGGATCCGTGCTTTTTGGAGATTTTCTTCCAGTTTTGGGGGTGATCCCGTTCTTGTTTGGGGTGTTTTTGACATATTTTGGGATCTCCGTTGGGTTTTGTTGGGTTTTCCGTGTTCATCGTGGTGGAAAAGGGTAAATTGTGGGTTTTGGAGAAGACCAGGTAGGTTTAGGGTGGTTTTGGGGTGGATCTATGGCTTTGGGGGTTTTCTTTCGTTTTTGGGTGTGATCCTGTTCTTGTTTGGGGTGTTTTTGACGTGTTTTGGGGTCTCCGTTTGGTTTCGTCGTGTTCTCGTTGGTCATTAAGTTAAATGGGAGTGTATGGTGGGTTTTGCAGAAGATCAGGTGAGTTTAGAGTGGTTTGGGGGTTGGATCCGTACTTTTTGGGGATTTTCTTCCAGTTTTGGGGGTGATCCCATTCGTGTTTGCGGTGTTTTTGACGTGTTTTGTGGTCTCCGTTGGGTTTCGTTTGGTTTTCCGTGGTCATCCTAGTGGAAAAGAGTAAGTTGTGGGTTTTGGAGAACATCAGGTAGGTTTAGGGTGCTTTTCGGGAGGATATGTGGTATTTGGCATTTTGTTCTATTTTTTGGGTTAATTCTGTTCTTTTTTGGGTATTTTCGGCGTGTTTTGTGGTCTCTGTTGGGTTTCGTTAGGTTCTCGTTGGTCGTCAAGGTAAATGGGGGTGGATTGTGGGTTTTGGAGAAGATCAGGTTAGTTTACGGCGGTTTGGGGGGAAATTCATAGTTTTTGGTGTTTTTTCTTCTGATCCCGTTCTTTTTTGGGGTGTTTTTGATGTGTTTTGGGGTCTCTGTTGGGTTTCGTTGGGTTTTTCCTGGTCATCATGGTGAAAAGGTTCAATTGTGGGTTTTGGAGAACATCAGGTAGGTTTAGGGTGGTTTTGAGGTCGATCTATAGTTTTGAGGGGTTTTCTTCCAGTTTTGGGGGTGATCCAGTTTTTGTTTGGGGTGTTTTTGACGTGTTTTGGGGTCTCCGTTGGGTTTTGTTGGGTTTTGCGTGGTTAACATGTTGGAAAAGGGTCAATTGTGGGTTTTGGAGAACATCAGGTAGGTTTAGGGTGGTTTTGGGGTGGATCTATGGAATTCGGGCCTTTATTCTGTTTTTTTGGGTGATCCTTTTCTTGTTTGCGGCGTTTTTGACGTGTTTTGGGGTCTCCGTTGGGTTTCGCTGGGTTCTCGATGGTCGTTAAGTTAAATGGGAGTGGATGGTGGGTTTTGCAGAAGATCAGGTAAGTTTAGGGTGGTTTGGGGGTTGGATCCGTGCTTTTTGGGGATTTTCGTTCGATTTTGGTTGTGATCCCGTTCTTTTTTGGGGTGTTTTTGACTTTTTTTTTGTGGTCTCCGTTGGGTTTCGTTGGGTTTTCCATGGTCATCATGGTGGAAAAGTGTAAATTGTGGGTTTTGGAGAAGATCAGGTAGGTTTAGGGTGGTTTTGGGGTGGATCTATGGTTTTGGGGGATTTTCTTCCAGTTTTGTTGTTGATCCCGTTCTTCTTTGGGTGTTTTTTAGCGTGTTTTGTGGTCTTTGTTGGGTTTTGTTTGGTTTTCCGTGGTCATCCTAGTGGAAAAGAGTAAGTTGTGGGTTTTGGAGAACATCAGGTAGGTTTAGGGTGCTTTTCGGGAGGATATGTGGTATTTGGCATTTTGTTCTATTTTTTGGGTTAATTCTGTTCTTTTTTGGGTGTTTTTGACGTGTTTTGCGGTCTCTGTTGGGTTTCGTTAGGTTCTCGTTGGTCATCAAGGTAAATGGGAGTGGATTGTGGGTTTTGGAGAAGATCAGGTTAGTTTACGGCGGTTTGGGGGGGAAACTCATAGTTTTTGGTGTTTTTTCTTCTGATCCCGTTCTTTTTTGGGGTGTTTTAGACGTGTTTTGGGGTCTCTGTTGGGTTTCGTTGGGTTTTCCGTGGTCATCATGGTGGAAAAGGGTAAATTGTGGGTTTTGGAGAACATCAGGTAGGTTTAGGGTGGTTTTGAGGTGGATCTATGGTTTTAAGGGGTTTTCTTCCAGTTTTGGGTGATCCCATTCGTGTTTGCGGTGGTTTTGACGTGTTTTGGGGTCTCCGTTGGGTTTCGTTTGGTTTTCCGTGGTCATGATGGTGGAAAAGGGTAAGTTGCGGGTTTTGGAGAACATCAGGTAGGTTTGGGGGGACTTTGGGGGTGGATTCTTGGTATTTGGGGTTTTCTTCTCTTTTTTTGTGGTGATCCCTTTCTTTTTTGGGGTGTTTTAGACGTGTTTTGCGGTCTTTGTTGGGTTTCATTGGGTTCTCGTTTGACGTTAATATAAATGGGAGCGGATTGTGGGTTTTGGAGAAGATCATGTGAGTTTAGTGTGGTTTTGGGGGGCAATGCATAGTTTTTGGTGTTTTTTCTTCTGATCCCGTTCTTTTTTGGGGTGTTTTAGACGTGTTTTGGGGTCTCCGTTGGGTTTCGTTGGGTTTTCCGTGGTCATCATGGTGGAAAAGGGTAAATTGTGGGTTTTGGAGAAGATCAGGTAGGTTTAGGGTGGTTTTGGGGTGGATCTATAGTTTTGGGGGTTTTCTTTCGTTTTTGGGGGTGATCCTGTTCCTTTCTGGGGTGTTTTTGACGTGTTTTGGGATCTCCGTTGGGTTTTGTTGGGTTTTGCGTGGTTAACATGTTGGAAAAGGGTCAATTGTGGGTTTTGGAGAAGGTCAGGGTGCTTTAGGGTGGTTTTGGGGTGGATCTATGGAATTCGGGCCTTTATTCTGTTTTTTTGGGTGATCCTGTTCTTGTTTGGGGTGTTTTTGACGTGTTTTGGGGTCTCCGTTGGGTTTCGTTGGCTTCTCGTTGGTCGTTAATTTAAATGGGTTTGGATTGTGGGTTTTGGAGAAGATCAGGTGAGTTTAGAGTGTTTTGGGTGTTGGATCCGTGCTTTTTGGAGATTTTCTTTCAGTTTTGGGGGTGATCCCGTTCTTGTTTGGGGTGTTTTTGACATATTTTGGGATCTCCGTTGGGTTTTGTTGGGTTTTCCGTGTTCATCGTGGTGGAAAAGGGTAAATTGTGGGTTTTGGAGAAGACCAGGTAGGTTTAGGGTGGTTTTGGGGTGGATCTATGGCTTTGGGGGTTTTCTTTCGTTTTTGGGTGTGATCCTGTTCTTGTTTGGGGTGTTTTTGACGTGTTTTGGGGTCTCCGTTTGGTTTCGTCGTGTTCTCGTTGGTCGTTAAGTTAAATGGGAGTGTATGGTGGGTTTTGCAGAAGATCAGGTGAGTTTAGAGTGGTTTGGGGGTTGGATCCGTACTTTTTGGGGATTTTCTTCCAGTTTTGGGGGTGATCCCATTCGTGTTTGCGGTGTTTTTGACGTGTTTTGTGGTCTCCGTTGGGTTTCGTTTGGTTTTCCGTGGTTATCCTAGTGGAAAAGAGTAAGTTGTGGGTTTTGGAGAACATCAGGTAGGTTTAGGGTGCTTTTCGGGAGGATATGTGGTATTTGGAATTTTGTTCTATTTTTTGGGTTAATTCTGTTCTTTTTTGGGTGTTTTTGGCGTGTTTTGTGGTCTCTGTTGTGTTTCGTTAGGTTCTCGTTGGTCGTCAAGGTAAATGGGGGTGGATTGTGGGTTTTGGAGAAGATCAGGTTAGTTTACGGCGGTTTGGGGGGAAATTCATAGTTTTTGGTGTTTTTTCTTCTGATCCCGTTCTTTTTTGGGGTGTTTTTGATGTGTTTTGGGGTCTCCGTTGGGTTTCGTTGGGTTTTTCCTGGTCATCATGGTGAAAAGGTTCAATTGTGGGTTTTGGAGAACATCAGGTAGGTTTAGGGTGGTTTTGAGGTGGATCTATGGTTTTGAGGGGTTTTCTTCCAGTTTTGGGGGTGATCCCGTTTTTGTTTGTCGTTTTTTTGACGTGTTTTGGGGTCTCCGTTGGGTTTTGTTGGGTTTTGCGTGGTCAACATGTTGGAAAAGTGTGAATTGTGGGTTTTGGAGAACATCAGGTAGGTTTAGGGTGGTTTTGGGGTGGATCTATGGAATTCGGGCCTTTATTCTGTTTTTTTGGGTGATCCTGTTCTTGTTTGCGGTGTTTTTGACGTGTTTTGGGGTCTCCGTTGGGTTTCGCTGGGTTCTCGATGGTCGTTAAGTTAAATGGGAGTGGATGGTGGGTTTTGCAGAAGATCAGGTAAGTTTAGGGTGGTTTGGGGGTTGGATCCGTGCTTTTTGGGGATTTTCGTTCGTTTTTGGTTGTGATCCCGTTCTTTTTTGGGGTGTTTTTGACTTTTTTTTTGTGGTCTCCGTTGGGTTTCCTTGGGTTTTCCATGGTCATCATGGTGGAAAAGTGTAAATTGTGGGTTTTGGAGAACATCAGGTAGGTTTAGGGTGGTTTTGGGGTGGATCTATGGAATTTGGGCCTTTATTCTGTTTTTTGGGATGATCCTGTTCTTGTTTAGGGTGTTTTTGACGTGTTTTGGGGTCTCCGTTGGGTTTCGTTGGGTTCTCGTTGGTCGTTAAGTTAAATGGGAGTGGATGGTGGGTTTTGCAGAAGATCAGGTGAGTTTAGGGTGGTTTGGGCGTTGGATCCGTGCTTTTGGGGGATTTTCTTCCAGTTTTGGGGGTGATCCCGTTCTTGTTTGGGGTGTTTTTAACGTGTTTTGCGGTATCCATTGGGTTTTGTTGCGTTTTCCGTGGTCATCATGGTGGAAAAGTGTAAATTGTGGGTTTTGGAGAAGATCAGGTAGGTTTAGGGTGGTTTTGGGGTGGATCTATGGTTTTGGGAGATTTTCTTCCAGTTTTTGGGTGATCCTGTTCGTGTTTGCGGTGGTTTTGACGTGTTTTGAGTTCTCCGTTGGGTTTCGTTTGGTTTTCCCTTGTCATCATGGTGGAAAAGGGTAAGTTGCGGGTTTTGGAGAACATCAGGTAGGTTTGGGGGGACTTTGGGGGTGGATTCTTGGTATTTGGGGTTTTCTTCTGTTTTTTTGGGGTGATCCCTTTCTTTTTTGGGGTGTTTTAGACGTGTTTTTCGGTCTTTGTTGGGTTTCATTGGGTTCTTGTTTGACGTTAATGTAAATGGGAGCGGATTGTGGGTTTTGGAGAAGATCATGTCAGTTTAGTGTGGTTTTGGGGGGCAATTCATAGTTTTTGGTGTTTTTTCTTCTGATCCCGTTCTTTTTTGGGGTGTTTTAGACGTGTTTTGTGGTCTCTGTTGGGTTTTGTTGGGTTTTGCGTGGTTAACATGTTGGAAAAGGGTCAATTGTGGGTTTTGGAGAAGGTCAGGGTGCTTTAGGGTGGTTTTGGGGTGGATCTATGGAATTCGGGCCTTTATTCTGTTTTTTTGGGTGATCCTGTTCTTGTTTGGGGTGTTTTTGACGTGTTTTGGGGTCTCCGTTGGGTTTCGTTGGCTTCTCGTTGGTCGTTAATTTAAATGGGTTTGGATTGTGGGTTTTGGAGAAGATCAGGTGAGTTTAGAGTGTTTTGGGTGTTGGATCCGTGCTTTTTGGAGATTTTCTTTCAGTTTTGGGGGTGATCCCGTTCTTGTTTGGGGTGTTTTTGACATATTTTGGGATCTCCGTTGGGTTTTGTTGGGTTTTCCGTGTTCATCGTGGTGGAAAAGGGTAAATTGTGGGTTTTGGAGAAGACCAGGTAGGTTTAGGGTGGTTTTGGGGTGGATCTATGGCTTTGGGGGTTTTCTTTCGTTTTTGGGTGTGATCCTGTTCTTGTTTGGGGTGTTTTTGACGTGTTTTGGGGTCTCCGTTTGGTTTCGTCGTGTTCTCGTTGGTCGTTAAGTTAAATGGGAGTGTATGGTGGGTTTTGCAGAAGATCAGGTGAGTTTAGAGTGGTTTGGGGGTTGGATCCGTACTTTTTGGGGATTTTCTTCCAGTTTTGGGGGTGATCCCATTCGTGTTTGCGGTGTTTTTGACGTGTTTTGTGGTCTCCGTTGGGTTTCGTTTGGTTTTCCGTGGTTATCCTAGTGGAAAAGAGTAAGTTGTGGGTTTTGGAGAACATCAGGTAGGTTTAGGGTGCTTTTCGGGAGGATATGTGGTATTTGGAATTTTGTTCTATTTTTTGGGTTAATTCTGTTCTTTTTTGGGTGTTTTTGGCGTGTTTTGTGGTCTCTGTTGTGTTTCGTTAGGTTCTCGTTGGTCGTCAAGGTAAATGGGGGTGGATTGTGGGTTTTGGAGAAGATCAGGTAGGTTTAGGGTGGTTTTGGGGTGGATCTATGGAATTCGGGCCTTTATTCTGTTTTTTTGGGTGATCCTGTTCTTGTTTGCGGTGTTTTTGACGTGTTTTGGGGTCTCCGTTGGGTTTCGCTGGGTTCTCGATGGTCGTTAAGTTAAATGGGAGTGGATGGTGGGTTTTGCAGAAGATCAGGTAAGTTTAGGGTGGTTTGGGGGTTGGATCCGTGCTTTTTGGGGATTTTCGTTCGTTTTTGGTTGTGATCCCGTTCTTTTTTGGGGTGTTTTTGACTTTTTTTTTGTGGTCTCCGTTGGGTTTCCTTGGGTTTTCCATGGTCATCATGGTGGAAAAGTGTAAATTGTGGGTTTTGGAGAACATCAGGTAGGTTTAGGGTGGTTTTGGGGTGGATCTATGGAATTTGGGCCTTTATTCTGTTTTTTGGGATGATCCTGTTCTTGTTTAGGGTGTTTTTGACGTGTTTTGGGGTCTCCGTTGGGTTTCGTTGGGTTCTCGTTGGTCGTTAAGTTAAATGGGAGTGGATGGTGGGTTTTGCAGAAGATCAGGTGAGTTTAGGGTGGTTTGGGCGTTGGATCCGTGCTTTTGGGGGATTTTCTTCCAGTTTTGGGGGTGATCCCGTTCTTGTTTGGGGTGTTTTTAACGTGTTTTGCGGTATCCATTGGGTTTTGTTGCGTTTTCCGTGGTCATCATGGTGGAAAAGTGTAAATTGTGGGTTTTGGAGAAGATCAGGTAGGCTTAGGGTGGTTTTGGGGTGGATCTATGGTTTTGGGAGATTTTCTTCCAGTTTTTGGGTGATCCTGTTCGTGTTTGCGGTGGTTTTGACGTGTTTTGAGTTCTCCGTTGGGTTTCGTTTGGTTTTCCCTTGTCATCATGGTGGAAAAGGGTAAGTTGCGGGTTTTGGAGAACATCAGGTAGGTTTGGGGGGACTTTGGGGGTGGATTCTTGGTATTTGGGGTTTTCTTCTGTTTTTTTGGGGTGATCCCTTTCTTTTTTGGGGTGTTTTAGACGTGTTTTTCGGTCTTTGTTGGGTTTCATTGGGTTCTTGTTTGACGTTAATGTAAATGGGAGCGGATTGTGGGTTTTGGAGAAGATCATGTCAGTTTAGTGTGGTTTTGGGGGGCAATTCATAGTTTTTGGTGTTTTTTCTTCTGATCCCGTTCTTTTTTGGGGTGTTTTAGACGTGTTTTGTGGTCTCTGTTGTGTTTCGTTGGTTTTTCTTGGTCATCATGGTGGAAAAGGTTCAATTGTGGGTTTTGGAGAACATCAGGTAGGTTTGGGGTGGTTTTGGGGTGGATCTATGGAATTTGGGCCTTTATTCTGTTTTTTGGGATGATCCTGTTCTTGTTTAGGGTGTTTTTGACGTTTTTTGGGGTCTCCGTTGGGTTTCATTGGGTTCTCGTTTGTCGTTAAGGTAAATGGGAGTAGATTGTGGGTTTTAGAAAAGATCAGGTGAGTTTAGGGTGGTTTTGGGGGGAAATTCATAGTTTTTGGTGTTTTTTCTTCTGATCCCGTTCTTTTTTGGGGTGTTTTTGATGTGTTTTGGGGTCTTTGTTGTGTTTCGTTGGGTTTTCCGTGGTCATCATTGTGGAAAAGTGTAAATTGTGGTTTTTGGAGAACATCAGGTAGGTTTAGTGTGGTTTTGAGGTGGATCTATGGTTTTGGGGGTTTTCTTTCGTTTTTGCTTGTGATCCTGTTCTTGTTTGGGGTGTTTTTGACGTATTTTGGGGTCTCTGTTGGGTTTCGTTGGGTTTTCCATGGTCATCATGGTGGAAAAGTTTAAATTGTGGGTTTTGCAGAAGATCAGGTAGGTTTAGAGTGGTTTTGGGGTTGATCTATGGTTTGGGGGGTTTTCTTTCATTTTTGGTGGTGATCCCGTTCTTGTTTGGTGTGTTTTTGACGTGTTTTGGCGTCTCCGTTGGGTTTTAGTGTGGTTCTTGTTGGTCATCATGTTGAAAAAGGGTAAACTGTGGGTTTTGGAGAACATCAGGTAGCTTAGGGGGCCTTTTGGGGTGGATCTATGGCTTTTTTGGTTTTCTTTACTTTTTGGTGTGATCCTTTTTATTTTTGTGCTGTTATTGACGTGTTTTGGGGTCTCCGTTGGGTTTTGTTGGGTTTCCATTGGATTTTCTCGTGGTTGGGAGTGGATTGTACATTTAGGAGAACATCAGGTAGGTTTAAGGGTTTTGGGGGGTTAAATCACGTTTTTTCTTCTGATCCAGTTTACTTTTGGGGTGTTTTTGACGTGTTTTGGGGTTTCCGTTGTGTTCCGTTGAGATCCTAATGGATTTTATGGTGGTTGGGAGTGGACTTTGGGATTTGGAGAACATCACGTAAGTTTAGGATGGTTTTCGGATTGGATCCGTGCTTTTTGGGGATTTTCTTCCAGTTTTGGGGGTGATGTCGTTTTTCTTAGGGGTGTTTTTGACGTGTTTTGGGGTCTCCATTGGGTTTCGTTGGGTTTTCCGTGGTCATCGTGATGGAAAAGGGTAAATTGTGGTATTTGGAGAACATCAGGTAGGTTTACGGTGGTTTTTGGGTGGATCTATGGTTTCTGGGGGTTTTCTTTTTTTGTTGTTGGTTTTTTTTTTTTTTTTTTTTCTCCCAATAACCATATAAATTACATGCAAAACATTGTACATAGAGATTAATATCAAAATGCAATACACATCACGTGCACTTTAAGCTGGACTCTAGTATATGGCAAACACACCAGGGTACATATTGCTTTGAAACCACCATTTTTTTTTAATGTCATGCATACCACATAATATTCAGTCTTTTGTTTTGTATTTCTCTGATTTTATACAAATATACCAGTGCTTATTATACTATTTACTGGAAAAGAATAAAAAAATCAGATCTGTGTGCCCTCTTCAAATCAAAATTTTGTTCTGAGAGCACTGGATAAATATATATACACACACCAACAAGTGTCATAAGCTTTGCCTTTGCTGACGGAAGATAAATAGTACAAAGAAAGTCTGTCTAGTTTGTTTTACAGGCTTGTCTTTCTCAGTACGGAACAAACTGACCTCCCTGGTCTAACTTTGCAGTTGCCTATTCTGCCTTTGTCCTGCAGAGAAGGACTTTGTGCAGAACAAAGCTGCATAAGCAAGCAGAATATTCTTAGGTGCAAATGCTGAGAAATATTCCTTTCTAAGGTGAATGTCTACGAGTAAAAGTACTTCCACACTTTTTTCCCTTTAAAAGGCATTTGCACAGCTCTAAACAATTTATACACAAACACCTGTCATACTGTGTCCACACCTGCCACTGTACGCCTCTTTAATGCTTCAGAAATTGCTTCTTATATAGCACTGGCTTCTACAGCTCGCTCTTCTCGTTACTCTTCTGTTTTTCAGTTACCCCCCTATTGGCATACTGACACTTTTTTTTTTCTCCTGCCACTGCACTTAACCTGAGCACCAAATCTTTCCAGTACAACCAGGGACTTTAAGCATAAAAGCACGTTTTGAACAGAAGGCAGCACCAGAAGGCTAACATGGGTGAATTGTTTTAATTATTGCTTAACCCTCCAGTTTAGGAGTAATGAAATCAAAACAAAAGCATTCATTATTACCTTTCTTGGAAGACACTGTCACAGTTCTCACCACTGTCCGGACATTTTCCTCTTCTGGAGCAGGAAAAATCATAGAATCAACGGGACGAAGAGAAGATCTTGAAGAACCTTCTGTTCAGAGCAACCAAAACGTAAGGAAGTTTACCCAACATAAAAAACTATCACAAAGAACAAAAAACTTTAAATGATTTGTTACTGTCAAAAATACAGCAAGCAGAGCATGTAAAGAAGAGAGGTGACTAATTTGCCTCTGGTTGCCCTTTGAACTCCCATTTAGAATACCAGCTGGCTGAGAATCAGGTTGCTTTATGCCCCCAGCTAAAAATGGAAGTCTGTCCCTCAAGCAGCTCCCAGTCACCATCACCTGCCGTGAACAGGATAAGAAAGTAGGCAATATTAACTCACCACCGTGTCTCTTATTTTTTTCCTTCATCTTCTGCCATTTGATTTCCTCAAGTGTTTTTATTCCAAAATTCAGATTGCCCTCTGAAAACAGGAAACAGTTCATGAGACAGGCTTAGAGGCACTCACTGAGGACCACAGGTCCTCAGGCTTCTTAGCGCTCAGGAACTTTCTGAAGTATTTCGAATAAAGCCTGTCAACACTCCTCACAAGTGAAAGAGCCATAGAACCAATGGCATTTTGCCCCTCCTTTCATCCTTCAGGGTTCAAAATGTAGTTTTAATTTTAATCCACTTACACGATATTAGATCCATATTTTAATCCATTTACACGATATTAGATCCCTCTATCGTTAGATATGGCTTATCAACAGTGGTTGCAAGGCTGCACGTGCAGCCATTTAAACTCCATGCTGTGGCCCTGTTTTGTTCTCCAAAAGTAAAGAAAAGGAGTTCACCTTTCTGACCCAATGGGCACATGATGGTATTAATGGCAGAAATGAGATCATGGAAATAACCGACTCCATTCAGCACCCCTACATTTTGTTGTGTTTTTACACCACGCTGCTTTTGACTTAACTGTCAAGTTCTTCTGATTTATCCTACTAAGGTGCTGGCATACCTTGTTTAGTAGTAATAGAACTGCCTTTCCGAGTGGAAATCACCCGTAATCCATTTTTGCCTTCCGCAGCTGGATGCTGGACGGGAGTTTTAGTTTCTTCTCCTTCCTCAGAAAGTTGGTCTGAAGGGGAAAAATCGATTCAGTTATGCATAGACCAGGTTGGTCGTGATTACGTAGCTCATGCAGTGACACTTCAGCCCATGGTTCATATAAAAAACTTTGTTGCTGTTTTGTTTTTTTTTTGTTTGTTTGTTTGTTTGTTTGTTTTTTTGTTTGTTTTTAAACAGCTACACTGACCTGATGAACTCCTAAGTAGAATACACTAGGACAAAACATCTAGGACTCTAGATTCTCTCTGCAGCTTTAACTACTACACAACACATTGCTCTTCAGACAGAAAAAAGAAATTTCCTTCCTAGTTTCACATAGAACTTTACACAAAAGACCAGCTAAAGCCAGGAGTGGTTCTAAGCTTTCCTCCAACGTTTCAGCTTCTGTCCACTGACTGCCAGACAAAGCCACCAGTGACCTGGCCAGACTGCCTGCCCTATCGCTAGTCAGACCTCAGGTCATCTGTGATTTATACACTCATTTACAGCACAGATTCCTTCCAAGAACCAAAGATTTAACACATTCATTTACAGCACAGATTCCTTCCAAGAACCAAAGATTTAACACATTCATTTACAGCACAAATTCCTTCAAGAACCAAAGATTTAACACATTCATTTACAGCACAAATTCCTTCAAGAAACAAAGATTTACACATTCATTTACAGCACAAATTCCTTCAAGAACCAAAACATGCTCACCATCATCATCTTCATCATCATCTGCAGCATTGATTACAACTGGAGGGTGTGTAGGGCTTGGGACATTTTCAGAGTTTTCCACTTTCGTCACCCCCTTAGCTGTGGAGAGGGATTTGACTGGACAGAAAGTTTGTTTTGCTGCAGTGACATCTGAGCCACTTTCAGATCATCGTCCGCGCACTCAGGCGGACTTGGCAGTGTAGCTAGAGGAAGAGGAGGATCATCGGTAATATGGCAGTTTAAAACTTTGACCACAATGCAAAGAGATGGTAGCAAAGGCAGATAACCCGCACAGACAACGAATTCAGCATCTCCTTTTGCCCATCCCATCACTGCTTACACCGTGAACAATGATTTCCCTTCCAACAACAACACATCTCCCTACCACCCAGCAAAAGAGGAAACAACAGGAAGCAAACTGCAAGGCAAACATCACACAAAGCAAAGAGAAGCTGAGCACGAAAGCAGAAAACAAACACCAGCAGTACACTCGGTGCAGTACACCTATGACTGCAGACCTTTTCCTGCCCTCACAAATGAACAGTTACCTGACGCCCCCTACAGGATTGGCACCCACTAAGTAATACTCAAAATTAATTCTTCAGCGCTTAAAGAAAAAGGACCTAAACTCACTCTTGCTTGGTGGTAAGAATTGTCCATCGATGTAACGTCCCTTTGCATGATGAAAAGCACAGTTGGCTTTCTGACAGCCTCCCGGCTGGTTCTCCCAGTAGCAAGGAATCTCACTGCGCTTTTTCTGAAGACAGAAAGAAAGAAAAGCTCGTGATAACATGCACCTGAGGCTTGCAAAGAGATGCACAGCTCCAGATCGTGACAGCTGTCACAACACAGTGCTGAAACAGCATTCCAAAGGTCAGTTTCTCAGTTAAGTGTAGTATTTCTGGGCATATTCACAAAGTTTGCATAAGCTGTAACCACTATGCACATTTAGTTTGGTCATCACTCAGTTTGAGAAGACAGGCACTCTCAGACATCACTTGAGGGTGGCTTAAACTAATACACCTAGGATTATACTAGGATTATTCAGAGGGAAAAAGAACATCTGAAATTGCCTAGGTTAACCCTGTCTAGAACTACTTCTTGGAGACTTAGTTCTGCTGCACCTTTAACTTTCCCCACTTCCTACCCCAGGCAGCTACAACAGCGTTATCTGAAGGACTGTGGGTCAGAAGACACCTGATAGTTCATTATCAAGCCTGCTCCCATGAGGATAGAACAGCCTGTTTATTACCCCCCTGCTCCAGCACGTTTTAGCAGTCTATTTAACAGCTATTCTGCATCTCTTGAGAAAACTGTCAGCATCTAATAAAAAAAAATAAACAAATATCTTGCTAAGACATACCTAAGGCATTGATTTTATTTCCCTCTGCTTCCTCCCACCCCCTCTCTTGGTAACAGAAACCAGTATGATTTTGAAGCAAACAAATCTATCCTGCAAAAGCGCAATCAGTACACCTACGGCACTGAAAAATGCTTTTGTGGATTTATTTTGAGAACACATTGTTAGGCACTCACGTCAATTTCCATGTGTCTGAATCGGCAGACATTCCTGAAACAACGACCCTCCTGCCACAGCTTGCAGACCGTCTCATTGCCCAGAGCAGCTTCGCAGTGGCGGTAGGCACATTTGTCTCCCTGGAACCAAAAGGAAACCAACAAGGAAAATAGAGTACAGCCTCAAAAATGGCCATGCTGCTGCCTAATGGTGCTACAACTGAATTCACAATCTATCTGGTTCTCAAGTTAACCAAAGACCAGTGTGCTTCCTCCTCCTAATCTACTCCTTCCTGAAAAAAGGGGAAAAAAAAGCAAAGCAAAGGAAAGCCAGCCATACCTTGCTACAGGTAGAATAGAAATAGAAGTAGCAATCGTCTCCTTGTTTAGACATGCCGACGAGTTCTGCTAACAAGCTCGGGTTCTCTCCACAGGGACTTCCTCTGCTCTTGGAGAGAGCTGTCTTCACCCTTGCTTGGGCTGAAAGTCTTCTACTGGCTTGTGATCAGTGAAATCTTCTTTTTAAAAGTAACCCGAAAGAAAGTAACAAGTGAAAAATAATGAGGAACAAACATTTTTCCAGCTTTCTTCAGTTAATCAAATCAAGTTATCAGTCTCTCAAAGAGAGCAAAGCCTTGAAATCAGCTGTTACATGAACTAACTAAATATTAAAGTTCTGTAAAGCTGCCAGGAGCTTTGTCAGCAAGCGTTCTCTTCCACATCCTCAATAATATGACTTGGAGCACATCTGGAAGCCTGAAAACGGAGTCACTCCTTAAAAAACCACCTGATGATACATGCAAGTCAATAATCAACTATGGCTACAAATAACTTCTCTAGAACACAGTTAGGACGCATTAAACAGCACGTTCCAGGCCCTGTGGGTCTTCGATTTCACCTACCTGGACAACCTCAGCAAAGTTATCGATCTTCAAAGGCTTCCAGTTAACTGCTCCTGTAGGCCGAACCAAGACTGAATCCGTGAATTAATAATAAAGGGGTAGGAAGAATTTTCCTCCTCACTTTGCCAAGGGAACCTCTCATCCACAATTCAAACATAGGATGCGCTTTTAAACAGCTTATAACTAAGAGAGGAAGCAAGTCCATTTGAATGCTCTCTCAGACTGGATGCAGCCACGGTTAGTTAGCTCTTCAAAAAAATAAAAACCAAAAACCAAAACAAAACAAAAACAAAAAAAAAAACAGCGCATTTAGAGATGAACTCGTGATTCAAAGTGGCTGCAAAAATGAGGCTCCATCTTCCACAGCCGGACAATTTAACTTTTTTTTTCTTTTTTTTTTTTTAATTTAAAATTCAGCATGTTCCAATCTCTGGTCTTCAAGATTTCTTCACCTATTAAGAAAACACAAAAACCTTTCCCCGTCTTTATTACCTGTACAGCAAAAAACATACCAGTGCATCTAAATCCACAGATGTGCATACGCATACACACATCTGTGTTTATACACACACGAGGAGGGAGTGAGAGAAAGTTAGCGAGAGCGACACTGAAAATCAGAATTTTTGCCTTTTCGACACAGAGAGCGCGTAAAAATTCTCTCATTTTGAGGGAACTAGAAAAAAATGGAGGCTCTGCAAAAGATTTTGATGAGTATGCCTTCGAGGCCGATGCTTTGTAACATGAGGGATCTGGGGGCCAGCACACAAATATGCATACGGATGTACATGCATACAGGATAAACATATCTATACACACAAGCGTGCACAGTATATGTTGTATGATCTCCATATCGAGAACAACTCGTAGCCCTGATCAGACATGTAGAGTTGCAATCAATTAACAGCAGCAAGACAGCAGATCAAGGGTACAGCAAGCTTTGAGAGGCAGGGGAATGCTCACTTTGCCAGTGGCACGGCTGCATGATACCAAGGATTTTGAATTACTTTGATTTTTTGGAAGCAATTTGGTTTTTCTTTCTGCGCTGTAGCTGTGGTGGTTTTACCGTGCTGGGCAGCTAAACCCCACAACCGCTCTCTCACTCCCCCTCCTTTAGATGAGGAGGGGGAGAAGTAAAGCAAAGAACAACTCACGGGTTGAGATAAGGATAATTTAATTAAAGGGAAAAAATTATAATAATTAAATAAAGACTACCATGAACTAAACAATTTAACTAAGGGGAAATAAAAAGGGAAAGGGGAGGGGAAAAGGAAAAATAAAAAGAAGGGAGGAAAACAAACAAACAAAATAAATGAAGGCTATATGGAAGTGCAGAGGAAAGAAATTACTCTCTACTTCCCACAAATGAGCCATGATTGACCACGTCCTTGAAGCAAGGCCTCAACGCACGCAGCCGGTGTTCGAGAGGAGGACCGACGTTTTCCCAACGAGAGCCCACCCCTCCCCTCTTCTTCCTGTTTCCACCTTTTATTGCTGAGTGGGACATCACATGGTATGGAATATCCCTTTGATTGGTTTAGGTCAGCTGCCCTAGTGATGTTTCTCTCCTCACCTTTTTGCCCACCCCCTAGGAGGGTTAGAGAAAGGCCCAATGCTGTGCCACTGCTGCTCAGCAGTACACACAACACTGGGGTGATAACACTGCTGTTCCAGCTACAAGTACAGAGTACGGCACTGTATGGGCTGCTGCAGGGAAAGTAAACATTCCAGCCAGACCCAGTACAGTAGCAAATACCACAGGTTTGCCATCACGTGCTGTTCCCTAATCCATATATCCATCATCAGCCATTGCTGCAGGATCATGAAAGGTTAGAGAAGACGACTTAGGTCCAATTTAACAGCCAATGAGTTTTCGATGAGCAGAGCTGCAACAGATTTTATTTCGCCACAAGCATTTTTTTTTCTTTTTTTCTGATATGAAGTCAGAAATTTTGATTTTTTTTTTTTTAAAGACACTAAATGTCACAAAACCTGCAACCAGACCAGATAAAGTTCAATTCAGAGTGATTCTGAATCCTTTCGTTAAAACGCTGCACATTTCTGTGCAAATTATTTCTGACTCTTCTGGACAAAAGTGGATGAAATAGTTCTTACAAATTAATAATAAAAGGTTGGAAGCTTTTACTCACACAAACACTAGTGAATTTTCCAGGAAATATTGTTTTGGCAGGGAATTTTCCCAAATCTAAAATAAAGAGAGGAAAAGTTGGGTTCTCATCTTAGTTACTGCTTTTGACTGCTGGACAAAGGGAATAAAAACAGTAGTTAAGTGCAAGGTTTCCTTCTCTTCTTTAGTATGGATAGGAATCGTCACTTCGGACCTTTAGCACCTTCAGAAACACACCCAGTGCCATGCAGGTTCCTCTGCAGCTACTTCTAACAATTACTGGTGCTCCTTAGCATGGAAGTTTGACTCAAAACACTCTCCAGATTTAGCTCTTTTGACTGCCCAAGGAGCTCATCATTTTGCTTGTTGCCTTCCATTTTCCTGAACACACCGGGAACGCTGTTCAGAATCTGAATGGATCTGGTCTAAGGAATGGGAAGAAAGCAAAACCAACGATACCTTGCAGTATTCCAAATTCCAAAAAAGCAGTCTCATTTTAAAAAGGACCTCAAAAGCTTTTTTTTTTTTTAAACTGACATCTGCCAACATAGCAATCCAAGCGCTAAACCAACTGAAGTTGCCCCTGAAAGCCTGAATAAAAATGAGTAACTCTGGTGCACTCAGCAGGTCTGTAATAGAAGTTGGTAAGGGTTTTAGATTTCTTTTTTTTTGCTCCAGGGTGCTGGTAAAATTTTTGCATTAAGAGATTTTGAACCTTTTGTACCAAAGAATTAGAGATGCGCTACAGTGCCAGTAGCTGGGGGTCTGGAAATACACACCAACAAGTGTCATAAGCTTTGCCTTTGCTGAAGGAAGATGAATAGTACAAAGAAAATCTGTCTAGTTTGTTTTACAGGCTTGTCTTTCTCAGTACGGAACAAACTGACCTCCCTGGTCTAACTTTGCAGTGCCTATTCTGCCTTTGTCCTGCAGAGAAGAGCAAGAAAGGAACAAATCTATTTTTGCACCCCAAAAACGCATTAGAGGAGGATTATCACACCCACCTAAGGGTACTTCCTTGTTTGTTTATAAAGCACAAAGCATTTCTCTTGGACAGTCTCTGTTGCTGGCCTCTTTTGTGCCTTCCATTTATAATAAAGATATTAAGATGCTTACCCCTTGCTTGTTTTTTTTTTTTTTATTTGTTTGTTTGTTTGTTTTTGTTTTTTTTAAAGAACAGTGGAAGTGGAGAGTCGGATGACAAGCAAGAACAAACACTAGAAACTCCTTGTTCTGCCCCTGCTTTTTAATCACCCAGCATCACCCCGGCTGCAAAACAGCCTCTGCTGATTTACCTGCTTGTTAAAGCACCCCACAGGCTGCAAGTGCGGTGTGCTAGGTGTCAAGTTATATTTAACGGTGCACACGTAACCATTCATCTTCCCACAGTCGAAGCACAGAACAGCCTCTTGCTAACACAACTCATCCCTGCTGCTGCAAGAAACCTCATGGCCTGCAGGAAAACCTCAAGCTAAGAGTTCCAAAGCAAAAGCAGAAAACGCATCATTTGTACTCTTTCTATTTGAGGGAATTCTAGCTGCTAAATGCTGCCTACATCTGAGGGCACGTTCTGAGGCTGCCGGGAAGGACACTCAACACCCACTGACAGCAGGAGTGCAAAGATGCCAGCCAAGAAGGCAAAGGTTAGAGCTGAACGCTGCCTCAGCTTCCTCCAGCAGCCAGCTGGGGGTCACCTTTCACCACGCTCTCTGAGACTCGGAGCCCCGAGTCACCGCAGCCGCCACGTACAGCTGCTCCTTGCTGGCCCAAACTATTTGAAGAGTCTTCAGACTTCAGGGACCTGTTTTACGACAGCCTCAAGATCAAATTCATCTGTTCCTGAAGGCGCTGATCGTCCTGCTGTTTCTGTAGCTGTCAAAGAACAATCCTGAACTGAGGCACTCGTCTGATCAAACAGTGCTTCGGCACAGATTTCTCTTTAGCTTGACACATCAAGGTGAAGACGAATCGATTCTTGCAAGCAACCTCTCAAGCAGGGATCTAATAAGGTGACCAAAACGACAGATCTGTTGTGCAGATCTGAGCACGTCACTCTGCAGGGAATCACTTTCAAGCCTAAGATGTTTCACCCATCTCCCTGCCCCAGAGCGACACAAGGAAAGCTCTTAAGCAATTGCTAGCCTCTCCTCAGTGCTCACGAGTCCCAAATCACTAATTTTACAATATATAAACCATGGCAGCTGGCACCTAGTTGGCACACGGTGACACTGCACACGTTGGCAGTGCTGTCAGGAGCTGGAAAGTCAGGGGTGAGGGGGTTAAGGGAAAACCACACATCAGTTTAGCAACTTGGCTCCCGTAGGATACTTCCTACGGCAGGAGTTTTAGCAAAGTCCCTCCCTCAGAGGGACCTGCTGGCTAATTAAAACAGGACTTCTGCTGGAGCAGTCAGAAGGCAGCAGGGTATCAGGAGATATCCAGTGGGCATCACCGTCAGCCTGTGGCAGTTTGGGGTCCAGGTATCAGTGGTTATGCGTGGTTTTCTCTGCTTCACTTTCTCCAAAGCTGTGAAAAAATAGTTCTTTTACAGCACTGTACAGTCACACGTTACGGATGGAACCAGCTGCATCAACTTCCAGTACGACGGTGTTGGAAAAAGGTGCCTTTGGTGGTCAGGAGCACAACAGCTCTGGTGAGGTGTTATTTAAGTGTGTTCTTACATCTGAGTTTCCTCATAGCAGTATGTAGCTGAGGGGGTCCAGGTTTCCCAGGTAAGATTGATGTTTTTTCTCCTACCAAGCACCAGCTCAGTATACAAAGCTCTGTTAATAACACCCAAGCGTGTAGATGTTAAACTGAAACTGCTTTTAAACCTATTTGTTGTTACGAAAATAGCTTAATACACCATCTTCACAGGGTAAAAATTCACATGGAAGGACAAAAAAACCCAGAAGCGCTTCCTGAGCTTCAGTTTACCAACAGCACCATCGGATTTAGATCCTGGCCTGGCAGCCAGGATGCAGGGTCTGTAAGCATTGCTGCGATGTGCAAGTGCCAAGGCAGGTTTCTGGCCTGCCCTGAATAAAATACCTTTTTTTTTTAATACAAACAGCGTGCCAGGTACGCTGTAATGCCAATGTGCCAGCTCAATAGAGGATGTCAAACAACAGAGGCGTTTATCCTAATTTCTGGCATGAAAACACTTTTAACAGCATTCTTTTCATGAAGAAAACCCTCTCTATCTTCTCCAATGCTCCAGGATCTGCTGCAGCTGCAGCAGCCGCGCTGGTACAACCCACATCTTTGCCAAATCTTTTCAATAATTGTGCTTTACCTCGGCAATGTTGAGGTCACTCCTCTTCCTCCTCCAGCTGAGCAAGCAGCTCGCTGGCTCTGCCACACCGCAGGTGCGGAAGCGAAAGCTGGGAACACAGGAGTCAAACTCTCAGTGCTCACAAAGCCACCAGGGCAGAGGGCTGACACAGAGGCACCCCGGATCCGCTCTCCCTACCCGCTGCGAGGCTCGCAGCAGCCCCAACCCGAAGCACACACAATGCTTCGCATGGTGATGTCACCGCTGATTCTGAGTCCCCACGTGAGGATCTGCTTCACCACTCTCAACGTTGGTGTTGGTTTTTGATTTTTGTTTTTTTTCTTTTAAACATTCTCAGCTTATGGGAAACCATCAGGTAAACCACAGATCGCTAGGGAAGAAGGCCCACACGAGGGAAGTCCGTGCTTTTCTTCCAGGCAGTGGCACGTGCTTTAACACGCCGCGTTCGACAAAGCAGCTCTCCCCGTTTTGCTCAGTGGCAACAGGCACGACTGCAACGCACACAGGTGTAGGCAGCACCTGCAGGTCCCAAACCCTTAACCCGTTTTTAGAGAGCACCAATTTTTTAAGTAGTGCTTTTCCCTTAATCCATGACCCCTTCTTTCCTTTTTTTCTATCGGGTGGCTCTCCTCCATTTTCCTCCTCAGTGTCTGAGCAGACACTGGGAATCGTTTCCGGAGGAAGGGCACGGCTGAAGCTCCTCCATCTACTCTCCGAGAAAAGAGAGTATGTTAAAGAATACATCTTTCCTTTCTTTTCCCTTTTTTAAATACAATTTCTGAAATCAACGCTGCGGCCTGGCAGCAAATACCTACGGGACTAAAGGTGATTCCTCATCCTCACTGTAACGTTGTAGTTAACCTCCCAACGAACCCATCTCCCCAGGAAGCGGCCATTTGAGATGGGAAGGGGCAGAGCAAGAGGAAGCTCTCCTTAGCCTAGCTCTTCCCCCAACACCACCTCGCCACCCAGCACCAAATTCAACTCACCTGCTCCGCCCGATAACTCGAACGGGCGTCCGACGCTGGCACACGCCGCAGCGGTGGTTCTGACGTGCCTTAAATCACCTCTCCGCAGAATATCTCGGGTCTGTACGCTCAAATAACGCAGTATTTGAGAAATAACGCCCAGAGCTCACACTCTGAGTGCAGCCCAACAGCACCGAAGCACCGGTAGGCTAAACATTCCAAACCTGGCAACAAGGCTGACCCAAGCAACAGCACGGAACCCTTCTGCACCTTCAGCGTGGACATCAGCGTAAGGAAACACAGACCTCCTCGATCCAAATTTTAAGCGAGAAACGCAAAAGGTCACCCAACCGGCTTGTTTTCAGCAAGCTAAAGGAGAAATTAAGGCGACAACCGGGTGCATCCAGAGTTAGTCAGATCCTGAAGGCAGTTCCTTGGGGGAACGGAGGAGCAACGCGCCAGATGAGGGCTGCCTTACAGCGCACCCCTTAGAAGCACTGCTACGGAAGGAAGGCAGAAGGTTGGAACTCGAAAGAACTCGCAAGGCGCCCGTTAAGGGGGAAATCTTTCATTTTTTTCTCAGCAGAACCTCCCCTCTCCCTCCCCCCCCGCCCCCCCCATGAAGGCAGACCGGGGACTCTTTGCTTCCTTAGGGAGAGGGCAGGGACGGGGCAGGGTGGTGGGACAGATGGCCAGAGGTTCGGATGGACGGACAGACAGCCGGACAGAGGGCCCAGCAAGGCCTGACGAAGGGCTCAGGAGCGGGAGGGAAGGGCAGGGCGAGGGGAAAGGCAGAGAAGTACAAATCTCTTTTTCCTTGTGATAACTTTTCTTGACCAAAAAACACGATTGTGAATGAGGCAAAATGAAAGATGTAACATGGGGACGTGCGGATACTCACGATGATGCAGCCTTCTATCCGCAAGTTCGCTGTGCTGCTGGGATAGCAGCTGCGGGAGCCTGGCAGCAGAGGGCAGTGAAGCCAAGCAGCTGGGATCCGTCTCTGGGGAAGGGGGCACTGAGAAAGCGCTTGCAAACGGGGCACAAGCCCTCAGCCTCTGGAGGCGGCGCCTGTCAGGCGTGAAGGAAAGGGATCCCTTCTGGGAAGATGCTGTGGGCTTGCTGAGGCTCGAAGAACAGACGGTGCTGGCTGCTACCAGCGTGCTGCAGCAGCGGCAAGACAGAGCCGTGATGGTTTTCCTCAGCTGGGCAGCTGAGCTCCAGCACAAGCGCTCTCTCCCTGCCCCTCCTCCAACGCCAAGGGGAGAAAAGAGGCTGGCAAGGGCTCAAGGGCTGCCAGAAGGACAGGGAGATCACTCCACAAGGAGCGTCACGGGCAAAGCAGGCTCAGCACAGCCTGTTCCAGTCCAGCCCGGGGCCTGCTCCTGCGGGGGCTCTCCACAGGCCGCGGCCTCCTCCAGGCCACAGCCACCTGCTCCACCGGGGGCTCCTCCACCCGCAGGGGGGCTGCAGCGTGGAGATCTGCTCCACGGGGGACCCATGGGCTGCAGGGGGACAGCCTGCTCCACCAGGGGCCTCTCCCTGCACAGGCCGCAGGGGAACTGCTGCTGTGAGCCTGGAGCACCTCCTGCCTCCTGCTGCACGGACCTTGGGGACTGCACAGAGCTTTCTCACTCCTCCCTGAGCCAGACGCTGCTGGGCAGCAGCTTTTGTTCCCTTTCTTAGATGCAAGATCTTCTTAAATTCATCAGCGTAAGGAAACACAGACCTCCTCGATCCAAATTTTAAGCGAGAAACGCAAAAGGTCACCCAACCGGCTTGTTTTCAGCAAGCTAAAGGAGAAATTAAGGCGACAACCGGGTGCATCCAGAGTTAGTCAGATCCTGAAGGCAGTTCCTTGGGGGAACGGAGGAGCAACGCGCCAGATGAGGGCTGCCTTACAGCGCACCCCTTAGAGGCACTGCTACGGAAGGAAGGCAGAAGGTTGGAACTCGAAAGAACTAGCAAGGCGCCCGTTAAGGGGGAAATCTTTCATTTTTTTCTCAGCAGAACCTCCCCTCTCCCTCCCCCCCCGCCCCCCCCATGAAGGCAGACCGGGGACTCTTTGCTTCCTTAGGGAGAGGGCAGGGACGGGGCAGGGTGGTGGGACAGATGGCCAGAGGTTCGGATGGACGGACAGACAGCCGGACAGAGGGCCCAGCAAGGCCTGACGAAGGGCTCAGGAGCGGGAGGGAAGGGCAGGGCGAGGGGAAAGGCAGAGAAGTACAAATCTCTTTTTCCTTGTGATAACTCTTCTTGACCAAAAAACACGACTGTGAATGAGGCAAAATGAAAGATGTAACATGGGGACGTGCAGATACTCACGATGATGCAGCCTTCTATCCGCATGTTCACCTGCTCATAGAGCCACACCTGGATCCTCGACCTCTGCAGAACGAAGGAGGAGAGTAAGTCAGGCCACAAACACTGAGCACTTTTGTTCTCTCATGTGTTCAGAAATACCTGCTAGCCACAGCCACGACAGCTCCCAAACGCTCCGAGGAGCAACTCTCAGGGGCAGTTCCAATGTGCAATCTGACATTTGAGCGTTATACCATCGGGTGAATACTACACGTTTGGTGAAGAACACGTTTCCAGTCACAAGGGAACACCCCTGCACGCCCGGCTACACGAGGGGGAAATGCCGGGCTCCTTGTGCCCACCAGCACACCGCACAGCTCTCCATCCCCCACAAACCCGTCCCGGGACACAGCCAGGAGCCGAAAACTCACCGAGGGGAATCCCCAGACCCTCCCCACTCCCCCCACACTCCCCAAATCCCCATCCCCGCCCCCTCCCCGCGGTACTCACGTTCTGCAGGTAGCGGAAGATGAGGTTCTGGGGCGCTGCGTTAAGGGCTCAGCACGGGGACGACAGTTCCGGGCTCGGGACAAGGCCCCAAACCCCACAGCGAGGCCTCAGGGCCCCGCGACAAGGCCTCAAGGCCCGGGCCGAGCCCCCTGAGGTCCGAGCCGCCCCCCACCCACCTCCCCGGCACCCCCCAGCCGCAGGAAGGATACGATGGGCTGCACCATCACCTTCTGCACCTTCTGGCCCTGCCCGCGGTACGCCATGGCTGCTGCCGCCTCGCCGCTCCCGCTCCCAGCACCGCAGGCAGAAGAGGCGAAGGCTGATGGTAGAACAGGGCTTCTTGGGGTGAAGGGAAAGCGAGGGCAGGTGGGCGCAGTCTCTGAGCTCTCCTCCTCCTGAGTTTGCTTTTTCTCCCCCATTTCTGAGCCGGCAGAAGTCCCCGTGAAGTCCTTCGGCACGATGAAGGCCTGCGTGAGCTCCAGCAGCAGTTTCGTCGGCGGAGCTTTTCCCTGGTGGGGCCGGGGCGTCACAGCACACACACACACACACACACAGAGACGCGTGGTTTTGTCCAAACATTAAGTATTTACAACAAATTCGACAAGCGCTTTTCCTCTGCCAGCAGCAAATGCCTGAGGGCCCCCACAGCTTCACAAATCATAGCGGGAAGTGCCTACCGTGCCGCGAAAAGTTCGGAAAATAATTCAAAATTGATCTGCTAGGGGAAAAAAAACGATGGCTGGTGGCAGGGTACACAATACACCCGAATCTCAGCTCTGTCCTCCGCAGGGTCAGTGCCCACGCCCAAGTGCGATGCTGATGGCACCCGAACATTTGCTGTAGCAGGCAGCAGAGCCAGCAGCTCAGGGGAGCAAGTTTTAAAACCAAGAGGCACTTAAACAACCCTTCATCGACCCTGTGACTGTGGCAGAGTCCAGACTGCTCGCCCCGGAGTCCTCACACAGGCAAAAAGCACCAACCAAAGCCTGGGGGAACTTTGGTATAGCACAAGAGAAGGGAGTGGGGGTAGTGGAGCCGCATGGCAGAGCTGCTGCTTTTCACCATTTGATCCTCCCTGATAATTGAAAGGAAGGCTGGGTGGGCTGACCCCCACCCCCATTCCTGGCAGCAAGTTTGGTCCACAACACACTGGAACAACGATTCTGCTCCCTCCCACCCCTACAGCTTCATCATCTGACACGGGTACAGTCAAAACAATGGCATACACGAGTAAAAGTCAAGAGTTGACATAGTAACTCCAGGATTTGGCTATCAACTGTCCGAGAAATCAGAACACCGAAGCTTCACAATGTGCCCAACATCGAGTTGTGCCAAGGGCGGAGGAAGGAAGAAGCTTTACATTTAAGCCTTCAGAGCATCGCTCCATCAGAAGATCGATTTGCAGCCACCATGGCGTGCCAATGGAGATCTTTCTGTGCCAAAAGAAGTGCTTTGTCCTCTCGATATCGAAGGTAACCACCTATAGTTACAGAACGGATGCACAAGACCTTAACTCTGACCAGCAGGGAAATTTAGGACAACTGAGGGCAGATTCTGCCAATTTCTACCACTTCGGACTGTGCTTTAAGTCTCATTGCAAAGCCTCAGTTAGAAAAAGGATCACCTCGGGGTATCCAACAAGAAGAATAGTTTTAATTTTTATTTTTTTTTTTAATTATACCCTAGGACTACGCAGTTCAACTGTCAATCATCTCGGAGAGTTCAAGGAGGAGGTCATCCTCGTCCTTCCCTGGGTCTAAGTCGATTTCGGCTTCCAGTCTGCCTCCTGAGATTTCCCAAAGTAGCTTCTCAAAATCTTCATCCGCAGATAAGGGCACGTTCCCTGTGGAACTCAGCCAGCGTGTCCGTGCCTCTTCTGGCTGGGAAGAAGCTGAGGTCGAGGTCTCGAGATCCATCTCCATCTGCTCCTCAAATCGTTCCGGGCTTCCAAGACGCACTTCAGGTCTTGGGAGAGCAAGAAAGAACAATCAGGATATGCCATTTCTTAACGGGAAATCCTTTTCCTGCAAACCGGCTCTTAAAACTGTAGGCAAGCCCTCCTATGCTTCAATCTTACACAGGGATTGTTATCAATCAACCCAGGGCTACATTTAGAGCCCGATGTGTTACCAGGTACATTTTTCAGTCTGGGGGTTTATCTGTGAAGCCAGGGCACCTGGAGTTGAGGTGGCATTCTTGAGGACCAAAAGGCAGAGGACACTACTCATCATCTATCACCTCACGAGGAAGTAGAACTTCACCTCATCCTCGTTCAGGTATTCAGACAACCCAAGAAGTCACCGGAAAGCTGTGCTGACTTGCAGCATTTCAAGAAAGCCTAATTAAGCAATCCTGCTAGCTGCTAGAAAGTGGTTTCAGGTGACTTATTCCTTTGATGGATTTTGGCTTCAATTATCTCAGAACCCTCATTTTTTCCCACATGTGA
Source organism: Aythya marila (assembly GCF_965140915.1). Taxonomy (NCBI): domain Eukaryota; kingdom Metazoa; phylum Chordata; class Aves; order Anseriformes; family Anatidae; genus Aythya; species Aythya marila. Next base: position 432,385 of record NW_028136924.1, on the reverse strand, counting down.
CAGAACTTGTTTCCCTGGGGATATACACTGATTAAGAAAAAGAACAAGTTGGGGTTGTCACCTGTTTTGGGGATTTTCTTCAAGTCTGATGGCTGGGACGTGCTCCGGCACGTCTGAAACACCCTAGAAAGCAGCAAAACAGTATTTATGACACATGGGTAAAAGATTCCTTAATAGCTTTTTCCTCCACACTGCTTCTCCTCTGGCATTGCGGAGCCGTGGCCAAAATACAAAACCAAGGTGCTCCTGAAGAAAGTTCACATTCACCTGGAGGTTACTCACGATCTGGTGTCTTTTAAGAACATGGCATTAATGGACAAAATCCCCCACACCAGAGAAATCACAGCATCAGAGTACCGGTTAAAGAGTGCCATTCATCTCATAAATACAGAAGGGTTCTACAAGCATCCTGGAGACAGCTACTGGATTTCTAAGGAAACAGAAGGCCTGCAGAACGTTTGAGTTTTCCACCTTTTCAAATAGAGGAGGGTAGAAATTTAACAAGGGATCCATCGCTGCATTAGCCCCTGGCCTTACCATGGCTGCTTTTCTGGCTGGAGGTCCCATCATGTCAGCATCAAAGGCAGTCTGTAGTTCCACAGCTGCTATGGCAGACGGGTAACTCCCAGGTGCCTTACGTTTCAGTGCCTTCTTCTTGGGGAAAGTGACTTTCCCACGCGAAGGCTTCGCAGATGTCATAAAGTTGGCTAGAGTAAAAGGAAGAGAGAACTGATACAGTCTTGCTCTGCCTCAGGAAAAATCCAGGTTCTCTTAATCATTTCCACAGTCCTTCTACACACTTAAATGCATTTGGCCAGCACAATTACACCGCCATTGCCTGGATTCTCAGGAATCTTTTCCACATAGTAAACTCTGTCTACCAACAAGCCATACAAAGGAACAAAGAAACCGAAGAGCTACAGTAAATAATAATCCAGGACAAGGGAAACCTCAGACACATAGCAATCCTAAGTGCAAGCTAGGTTCACAAATATAGACAGCTTTTATATTTAAAGTCCCGCTCCCGCTAGGAAAGGAAAAAGCAGCAGTTATAGTAGGACAAGAGTGTATGCAACTCTTCTACCAGCTTCCTCTCCCTTGCAGTGATGTCCCACAGTTAAGTTGTTCTACAAAGTCCACATTTGTAGTGTCATTTTCTAGTCTCCCGTTCCTTACCTAACATCTGGCTGGCAGGAAAAGAAGCAAACTAAGAAAAAGAAAGTACACCCTTCGCTTCGTAGCACTGCGTGGCAAAATGCACCCAGCCAGAGTTACAGCATGAGAATTGTCATCTTCTGTCTGTATTTCAGAAGACAACCTAAGTAACTCTTAACCTTCAACACTTACTTTTAGCTTCCTGGCCCTGAAATTGAGCTGCCACTTTCCCTGCTGGTTCAGTATTAAAGAAGCCAGCAGTAGATTTGACAGCAGCTTCCTCCTGCTGAAGCTTCTCTTGTTGTTCTCTCTGTTGCCACTTCTCCCACCGTCTCTCTTCAAAGCTCTTCTCTGGACATTTACGAGTTCCACTCTGCTGAGTGGGCTAGAAGGAAAGAAAAGTAGTGCATGAGTAGGACAAAAAAAATAAATAAAATCCGTGGAGATTTCGTTAAGAAAATCTGATCAGCAATCCCTCCAAAATGGTCTTGATGTGGAACAGCATATTAATCTCGTTCAGGTTACTGTTGGTTTTTTTGTTTGTTTGTTTGTTTGTTTGTTTTCCCATAAAATTCTGCCTGTAACAAGAGCCATGCTTTACTATGGACGCAGTCTCACATATCTGCAATATCCACTATGGCAAGCTTCTTTAAACAGCTAGGGTGTTCTGCTGTACATCTATTTATCACATTCTTTTTAAGCAGCAGAAAGTCATACAAGTTCCCCTATACAGTATCCACTGACAGATTGATTTCCTTGAACACAGAACTCTGGCCTTCTGTATTAAATCCTTCATGTCTGACAGATCAAGTCAGTAAGAACAAAAAGAATTCCCTCCACGTTAACTGTGTAGATTTCAGCTGGTGCTAACAGGGTTTCTTTCTTGCTGTGGTATAAACAGACTGATTCCAAGTTTGAGGATTACACAGTTGTCTGGAAATGCTGCTGGCGATAGGATTTAGACTGCACTGCAGCTCCTACCAGCTGCTGAAGGGTAAGAACACACTCAAGAGGGTGGCACACGGTGAGTAACAAAACTTGTCAGAATTATCAGAAATTGTACGAATGTATGTGTGTCTTCACAGAGGACTCACCTGTACATCAGGTCCAGAGGAAAGTTTAGGAAAAGGCCGGTTCAATTCCACTGCCTTCTTTTCTTCTTTTTCAGGTGCTTTAAAAAAAGACAAAAAAAAGTGTTGTCAACGGCAGAAATAAAGAAAGCTGGGTACTTGTTTCCTTTGTGCATTTATTTCCTTGTGTCCCATGAGAGAGAGAGAGAAAGGCTACAATGTGCAAGCCATTCAGCATTTATCCATGAAGCAGATCCTGAGCAAACTGAACTTGCTCAATATGGGAAGCACCTCACTGGGGCAGGCATTAAAGCATCTTATTACCTGTTAGTTTTGTGCTCCATAAAGATTTCTGCTCTGCTGGGGCAGGTCCGGGTTGTGCTGAGGGAGCTGGCACATCTCCTTCACTCTGCTGCATCCGCAGAGCTTTCTCACGCTTTATTTCTTCCAAGGTTTTAACACGCACTTCTCCTTCTGGCTTGACTTTTCCTGCCGGCTCCTTCGCCTGCCCTTTGCTGGGCCTGGACAGAGCGAGCTGCTTCTTGGACTCACCCTGAATTTTGCTCTTGCTATGGCATTCTCCTGCTTTTTTCTTCTCTTCTACCAAGCGATTATTCTTTTTTTCAGACAAGGCTTCAGAGAAAGTTTGCATGCGACCTGCACGAGCAGCTCTTGCCCCTGCGCTGGAATCTTCAGTTTTACCGTGCCCTTCAGCCTCGGCTTTGGCTTGAGGTTCGCGTCTCTGAAGAGCTTTCTCACGACGGATTTCCTCCAGTGTTTTCACATGGATCTCTCCCATCGGCTTAGCAGCCTTCCCTGTCATCATCAAGAAATGAGGAGAAGCACCAACATTTAAAGAGAGTCCAGCAATATTTTAAGTCTCCAAAATTTGTCAGAGCACTAAGGAAAACTCATCTTGAGCGTTCCCAATAATGCATCTTAGAACAATATCCTTAGAACAACATTCTCCTCCTCCTCTGAGCCACTTGTATTTTGAAGACCAGCCCTATCCAGAGAGAACTGCTACACAGAAATGCTGCTTTACTTTATTACTTTTTCAGACTGCATTTCAAATTCCTGCTCCTGGCAGTGGTTCTATTCTAATTGTACGTAACGGTTCACAGAAGCAGCTAAAAACCTCGACAAGGCACAAGTAGAAAATAAACACACACCTAGAGCCAGAGTTCTGATAGTGGCTGTCAGAAGAGCTTCAGCACTCAACCAAGAGGCGTCAGTTCTTTGTTTTCGTTTAAATTAGTTTGTAGGGATGTATGAAAGCAGTCCAAGTTTGTGGAAAGGAAGGAGGAGAAAGCATATTTAAGATCTAGCTGTTACCTCTCTCAGTACTGGTCTGTTTAGGAGGTAATCCCAGCCTGTCCTTCAGAGACTTGGGAACTCGAACTGCAAAACAGAAAAAGAACGAATTAGGGAGGCTGCATAATGTCAACTTCAGGTTCACATTTCAAAACAAGACAGGAAAGGTAACTTTGAATCCCAGTGATTACGACCTCAGCCAACATGCAAAAAGAAACATCACTGGAAAAGGACAAACAGAAAGACTAAAAACGAAACCCAGGAATCCAATCCAGATGCCCGTTTAGTACCTGTCTCTCTCTTGGGTGCTTTGTCAGCATTTCCCGGAGCCTCTACCTTCTTCCCCAGCCTTTCAGCAAGGCTGCGCTTCACTGGAAGGCTGCCTACATCATCTTCAGACAAAACAAGGAATATTGTAAGAACTTTTCTTTGCAGGAAGGTTTGAGAACAGTCAACAATAAGCTTCTCTTTTTCAAGCATATTTTCATAGAATTGCCTTTCAGCTGCTAAATGATTTATTTTTTTTTTTTTTCCATTTCTGCCGTCAACACAGATCTCCACTGCAATGTATTTTCCTTTCATACATCACAAATACTCTTTAATGCAGTCATATATAGAAGGCAGCACCTACGTAACAGCTCGTAAAAAGTTCTCACCTGCGGAGGCTTTCCGTTTTCCTTGTCTATCAGCAAGATCTACTCGAACCACAGGTTCCTCCCCTGAAACAAAAGGGAATTTTTTTTTCTATTTCACAGAAACCAGTAGCCAACAGAAATATTATCCTGTTAGCCCATGTCCAAAAAACCCTAGTCAGACACTGTTTTGACAGCTAAACCACACAAACTCATATTTTAACTATAATTAACATGGAAAAAAAATATTAATAGTCTCAGTGCTTGCTTCAAATTCCAGCTGAGATAGTAGAGAGTGAATCTGAGTCTGCTTGACACCTATACTTTGTGCAGAACAAAGCTGCATAAGCAAGCAGAATATTCTTAGGTGCAAATGCTGAGAAATATTCCTTTCTAAGGTGAATGTCTACGAGTAAAAGTACTTCCACACTTTTTTCCCTTTAAAAGGCATTTGCACAGCTCTAAACAATTTATACACAAACACCTGTCATACTGTGTCCACACCTGCCACTGTACGCCTCTTTAATGCTTCAGAAATTGCTTCTTATATAGCACTGGCTTCTACAGCTCGCTCTTCTCGTTACTCTTCTGTTTTTCAGTTACCCCCCTATTGGCATACTGACACTTTTTTTTTTCTCCTGCCACTGCACTTAACCTGAGCACCAAATCTTTCCAGTACAACCAGGGACTTTAAGCATAAAAGCACGTTTTGAACAGAAGGCAGCACCAGAAGGCTAACATGGGTGAATTGTTTTAATTATTGCTTAACCCTCCAGTTTAGGAGTAATGAAATCAAAACAAAAGCATTCATTATTACCTTTCTTGGAAGACACTGTCACAGTTCTCACCACTGTCCGGACATTTTCCTCTTCTGGAGCAGGAAAAATCATAGAATCAACGGGACGAAGAGAAGATCTTGAAGAACCTTCTGTTCAGAGCAACCAAAACGTAAGGAAGTTTACCCAACATAAAAAACTATCACAAAGAACAAAAAACTTTAAATGATTTGTTACTGTCAAAAATACAGCAAGCAGAGCATGTAAAGAAGAGAGGTGACTAATTTGCCTCTGGTTGCCCTTTGAACTCCCATTTAGAATACCAGCTGGCTGAGAATCAGGTTGCTTTATGCCCCCAGCTAAAAATGGAAGTCTGTCCCTCAAGCAGCTCCCAGTCACCATCACCTGCCGTGAACAGGATAAGAAAGTAGGCAATATTAACTCACCACCGTGTCTCTTATTTTTTTCCTTCATCTTCTGCCATTTGATTTCCTCAAGTGTTTTTATTCCAAAATTCAGATTGCCCTCTGAAAACAGGAAACAGTTCATGAGACAGGCTTAGAGGCACTCACTGAGGACCACAGGTCCTCAGGCTTCTTAGCGCTCAGGAACTTTCTGAAGTATTTCGAATAAAGCCTGTCAACACTCCTCACAAGTGAAAGAGCCATAGAACCAATGGCATTTTGCCCCTCCTTTCATCCTTCAGGGTTCAAAATGTAGTTTTAATTTTAATCCACTTACACGATATTAGATCCATATTTTAATCCATTTACACGATATTAGATCCCTCTATCGTTAGATATGGCTTATCAACAGTGGTTGCAAGGCTGCACGTGCAGCCATTTAAACTCCATGCTGTGGCCCTGTTTTGTTCTCCAAAAGTAAAGAAAAGGAGTTCACCTTTCTGACCCAATGGGCACATGATGGTATTAATGGCAGAAATGAGATCATGGAAATAACCGACTCCATTCAGCACCCCTACATTTTGTTGTGTTTTTACACCACGCTGCTTTTGACTTAACTGTCAAGTTCTTCTGATTTATCCTACTAAGGTGCTGGCATACCTTGTTTAGTAGTAATAGAACTGCCTTTCCGAGTGGAAATCACCCGTAATCCATTTTTGCCTTCCGCAGCTGGATGCTGGACGGGAGTTTTAGTTTCTTCTCCTTCCTCAGAAAGTTGGTCTGAAGGGGAAAAATCGATTCAGTTATGCATAGACCAGGTTGGTCGTGATTACGTAGCTCATGCAGTGACACTTCAGCCCATGGTTCATATAAAAAACTTTGTTGCTGTTTTGTTTTTTTTTTGTTTGTTTGTTTGTTTGTTTGTTTTTTTGTTTGTTTTTAAACAGCTACACTGACCTGATGAACTCCTAAGTAGAATACACTAGGACAAAACATCTAGGACTCTAGATTCTCTCTGCAGCTTTAACTACTACACAACACATTGCTCTTCAGACAGAAAAAAGAAATTTCCTTCCTAGTTTCACATAGAACTTTACACAAAAGACCAGCTAAAGCCAGGAGTGGTTCTAAGCTTTCCTCCAACGTTTCAGCTTCTGTCCACTGACTGCCAGACAAAGCCACCAGTGACCTGGCCAGACTGCCTGCCCTATCGCTAGTCAGACCTCAGGTCATCTGTGATTTATACACTCATTTACAGCACAGATTCCTTCCAAGAACCAAAGATTTAACACATTCATTTACAGCACAAATTCCTTCAAGAACCAAAGATTTAACACATTCATTTACAGCACAAATTCCTTCAAGAACCAAAGATTTAACACATTCATTTACAGCACAAATTCCTTCAAGAAACAAAGATTTACACAATCATTTACAGCACAAATTCCTTCAAGAACCAAAACATGCTCACCATCATCATCTTCATCATCATCTGCAGCATTGATTACAACTGGAGGGTGTGTAGGGCTTGGGACATTTTCAGAGTTTTCCACTTTCGTCACCCCCTTAGCTGTGGAGAGGGATTTGACTGGACAGAAAGTTTGTTTTGCTGCAGTGACATCTGAGCCACTTTCAGATCATCGTCCGCGCACTCAGGCGGACTTGGCAGTGTAGCTAGAGGAAGAGGAGGATCATCGGTAATATGGCAGTTTAAAACTTTGACCACAATGCAAAGAGATGGTAGCAAAGGCAGATAACCCGCACAGACAACGAATTCAGCATCTCCTTTTGCCCATCCCATCACTGCTTACACCGTGAACAATGATTTCCCTTCCAACAACAACACATCTCCCTACCACCCAGCAAAAGAGGAAACAACAGGAAGCAAACTGCAAGGCAAACATCACACAAAGCAAAGAGAAGCTGAGCACGAAAGCAGAAAACAAACACCAGCAGTACACTCGGTGCAGTACACCTATGACTGCAGACCTTTTCCTGCCCTCACAAATGAACAGTTACCTGACGCCCCCTACAGGATTGGCACCCACTAAGTAATACTCAAAATTAATTCTTCAGCGCTTAAAGAAAAAGGACCTAAACTCACTCTTGCTTGGTGGTAAGAATTGTCCATCGATGTAACGTCCCTTTGCATGATGAAAAGCACAGTTGGCTTTCTGACAGCCTCCCGGCTGGTTCTCCCAGTAGCAAGGAATCTCACTGCGCTTTTTCTGAAGACAGAAAGAAAGAAAAGCTCGTGATAACATGCACCTGAGGCTTGCAAAGAGATGCACAGCTCCAGATCGTGACAGCTGTCACAACACAGTGCTGAAACAGCATTCCAAAGGTCAGTTTCTCAGTTAAGTGTAGTATTTCTGGGCATATTCACAAAGTTTGCATAAGCTGTAACCACTATGCACATTTAGTTTGGTCATCACTCAGTTTGAGAAGACAGGCACTCTCAGACATCACTTGAGGGTGGCTTAAACTAATACACCTAGGATTATACTAGGATTATTCAGAGGGAAAAAGAACATCTGAAATTGCCTAGGTTAACCCTGTCTAGAACTACTTCTTGGAGACTTAGTTCTGCTGCACCTTTAACTTTCCCCACTTCCTACCCCAGGCAGCTACAACAGCGTTATCTGAAGGACTGTGGGTCAGAAGACACCTGATAGTTCATTATCAAGCCTGCTCCCATGAGGATAGAACAGCCTGTTTATTACCCCCCTGCTCCAGCACGTTTTAGCAGTCTATTTAACAGCTATTCTGCATCTCTTGAGAAAACTGTCAGCATCTAATAAAAAAAAATAAACAAATATCTTGCTAAGACATACCTAAGGCATTGATTTTATTTCCCTCTGCTTCCTCCCACCCCCTCTCTTGGTAACAGAAACCAGTATGATTTTGAAGCAAACAAATCTATCCTGCAAAAGCGCAATCAGTACACCTACGGCACTGAAAAATGCTTTTGTGGATTTATTTTGAGAACACATTGTTAGGCACTCACGTCAATTTCCATGTGTCTGAATCGGCAGACATTCCTGAAACAACGACCCTCCTGCCACAGCTTGCAGACCGTCTCATTGCCCAGAGCAGCTTCGCAGTGGCGGTAGGCACATTTGTCTCCCTGGAACCAAAAGGAAACCAACAAGGAAAATAGAGTACAGCCTCAAAAATGGCCATGCTGCTGCCTAATGGTGCTACAACTGAATTCACAATCTATCTGGTTCTCAAGTTAACCAAAGACCAGTGTGCTTCCTCCTCCTAATCTACTCCTTCCTGAAAAAAGGGGAAAAAAAAGCAAAGCAAAGGAAAGCCAGCCATACCTTGCTACAGGTAGAATAGAAATAGAAGTAGCAATCGTCTCCTTGTTTAGACATGCCGACGAGTTCTGCTAACAAGCTCGGGTTCTCTCCACAGGGACTTCCTCTGCTCTTGGAGAGAGCTGTCTTCACCCTTGCTTGGGCTGAAAGTCTTCTACTGGCTTGTGATCAGTGAAATCTTCTTTTTAAAAGTAACCCGAAAGAAAGTAACAAGTGAAAAATAATGAGGAACAAACATTTTTCCAGCTTTCTTCAGTTAATCAAATCAAGTTATCAGTCTCTCAAAGAGAGCAAAGCCTTGAAATCAGCTGTTACATGAACTAACTAAATATTAAAGTTCTGTAAAGCTGCCAGGAGCTTTGTCAGCAAGCGTTCTCTTCCACATCCTCAATAATATGACTTGGAGCACATCTGGAAGCCTGAAAACGGAGTCACTCCTTAAAAAACCACCTGATGATACATGCAAGTCAATAATCAACTATGGCTACAAATAACTTCTCTAGAACACAGTTAGGACGCATTAAACAGCACGTTCCAGGCCCTGTGGGTCTTCGATTTCACCTACCTGGACAACCTCAGCAAAGTTATCGATCTTCAAAGGCTTCCAGTTAACTGCTCCTGTAGGCCGAACCAAGACTGAATCCGTGAATTAATAATAAAGGGGTAGGAAGAATTTTCCTCCTCACTTTGCCAAGGGAACCTCTCATCCACAATTCAAACATAGGATGCGCTTTTAAACAGCTTATAACTAAGAGAGGAAGCAAGTCCATTTGAATGCTCTCTCAGACTGGATGCAGCCACGGTTAGTTAGCTCTTCAAAAAAATAAAAACCAAAAACCAAAACAAAACAAAAACAAAAAAAAAAACAGCGCATTTAGAGATGAACTCGTGATTCAAAGTGGCTGCAAAAATGAGGCTCCATCTTCCACAGCCGGACAATTTAACTTTTTTTTTCTTTTTTTTTTTTTAATTTAAAATTCAGCATGTTCCAATCTCTGGTCTTCAAGATTTCTTCACCTATTAAGAAAACACAAAAACCTTTCCCCGTCTTTATTACCTGTACAGCAAAAAACATACCAGTGCATCTAAATCCACAGATGTGCATACGCATACACACATCTGTGTTTATACACACACGAGGAGGGAGTGAGAGAAAGTTAGCGAGAGCGACACTGAAAATCAGAATTTTTGCCTTTTCGACACAGAGAGCGCGTAAAAATTCTCTCATTTTGAGGGAACTAGAAAAAAATGGAGGCTCTGCAAAAGATTTTGATGAGTATGCCTTCGAGGCCGATGCTTTGTAACATGAGGGATCTGGGGGCCAGCACACAAATATGCATACGGATGTACATGCATACAGGATAAACATATCTATACACCCAAGCGTGCACAGTAGATGTTGTATGATCTCCATATCGAGAACAACTCGTAGCCCTGATCAGACATGTAGAGTTGCAATCAATTAACAGCAGCAAGACAGCAGATCAAGGGTACAGCAAGCTTTGAGAGGCAGGGGAATGCTCACTTTGCCAGTGGCACGGCTGCATGATACCAAGGATTTTGAATTACTTTGATTTTTTGGAAGCAATTTGGTTTTTCTTTCTGCGCTGTAGCTGTGGTGGTTTTACCGTGCTGGGCAGCTAAACCCCACAACCGCTCTCTCACTCCCCCTCCTTTAGATGAGGAGGGGGAGAAGTAAAGCAAAGAACAACTCACGGGTTGAGATAAGGATAATTTAATTAAAGGGAAAAAATTATAATAATTAAATAAAGACTACCATGAACTAAACAATTTAACTAAGGGGAAATAAAAAGGGAAAGGGGAGGGGAAAAGGAAAAATAAAAAGAAGGGAGGAAAACAAACAAACAAAATAAATGAAGGCTATATGGAAGTGCAGAGGAAAGAAATTACTCTCTACTTCCCACAAATGAGCCATGATTGACCACGTCCTTGAAGCAAGGCCTCAACGCACGCAGCCGGTGTTCGAGAGGAGGACCGACGTTTTCCCAACGAGAGCCCACCCCTCCCCTCTTCTTCCTGTTTCCACCTTTTATTGCTGAGTGGGACATCACATGGTATGGAATATCCCTTTGATTGCTTTAGGTCAGCTGCCCTAGTGATGTTTCTCTCCTCACCTTTTTGCCCACCCCCTAGGAGGGTTAGAGAAAGGCCCAATGCTGTGCCACTGCTGCTCAGCAGTACACACAACACTGGGGTGATAACACTGCTGTTCCAGCTACAAGTACAGAGTACGGCACTGTATGGGCTGCTGCAGGGAAAGTAAACATTCCAGCCAGACCCAGTACAGTAGCAAATACCACAGGTTTGCCATCACGTGCTGTTCCCTAATCCATATATCCATCATCAGCCATTGCTGCAGGATCATGAAAGGTTAGAGAAGACGACTTAGGTCCAATTTAACAGCCAATGAGTTTTCGATGAGCAGAGCTGCAACAGATTTTATTTCGCCACAAGCATTTTTTTTTCTTTTTTTCTGATATGAAGTCAGAAATTTTGATTTTTTTTTTTTTAAAGACACTAAATGTCACAAAACCTGCAACCAGACCAGATAAAGTTCAATTCAGAGTGATTCTGAATCCTTTCGTTAAAACGCTGCACATTTCTGTGCAAATTATTTCTGACTCTTCTGGACAAAAGTGGATGAAATAGTTCTTACAAATTAATAATAAAAGGTTGGAAGCTTTTACTCACACAAACACTAGTGAATTTTCCAGGAAATATTGTTTTGGCAGGGAATTTTCCCAAATCTAAAATAAAGAGAGGAAAAGTTGGGTTCTCATATTAGTTACTGCTTTTGACTGCTGGACAAAGGGAATAAAAACAGTAGTTAAGTGCAAGGTTTCCTTCTCTTCTTTAGTATGGATAGGAATCGTCACTTCGGACCTTTAGCACCTTCAGAAACACACCCAGTGCCATGCAGGTTCCTCTGCAGCTACTTCTAACAATTACTGGTGCTCCTTAGCATGGAAGTTTGACTCAAAACACTCTCCAGATTTAGCTCTTTTGACTGCCCAAGGAGCTCATCATTTTGCTTGTTGCCTTCCATTTTCCTGAACACACCGGGAACGCTGTTCAGAATCTGAATGGATCTGGTCTAAGGAATGGGAAGAAAGCAAAACCAACGATACCTTGCAGTATTCCAAATTCCAAAAAAGCAGTCTCATTTTAAAAAGGACCTCAAAAGCTTTTTTTTTTTTTAAACTGACATCTGCCAACATAGCAATCCAAGCGCTAAACCAACTGAAGTTGCCCCTGAAAGCCTGAATAAAAATGAGTAACTCTGGTGCACTCAGCAGGTCTGTAATAGAAGTTGGTAAGGGTTTTAGATTTCTTTTTTTTTGCTCCAGGGTGCTGGTAAAATTTTTGCATTAAGAGATTTTGAACCTTTTGTACCAAAGAATTAGAGATGCGCTACAGTGCCAGTAGCTGGGGGTCTGGAAATACACACCAACAAGTGTCATAAGCTTTGCCTTTGCTGAAGGAAGATGAATAGTACAAAGAAAATCTGTCTAGTTTGTTTTACAGGCTTGTCTTTCTCAGTACGGAACAAACTGACCTCCCTGGTCTAACTTTGCAGTGCCTATTCTGCCTTTGTCCTGCAGAGAAGAGCAAGAAAGGAACAAATCTATTTTTGCACCCCAAAAACGCATTAGAGGAGGATTATCACACCCACCTAAGGGTACTTCCTTGTTTGTTTATAAAGCACAAAGCATTTCTCTTGGACAGTCTCTGTTGCTGGCCTCTTTTGTGCCTTCCATTTATAATAAAGATATTAAGATGCTTACCCCTTGCTTGTTTTTTTTTTTTTTATTTGTTTGTTTGTTTGTTTTTGTTTTTTTTAAAGAACAGTGGAAGTGGAGAGTCGGATGACAAGCAAGAACAAACACTAGAAACTCCTTGTTCTGCCCCTGCTTTTTAATCACCCAGCATCACCCCGGCTGCAAAACAGCCTCTGCTGATTTACCTGCTTGTTAAAGCACCCCACAGGCTGCAAGTGCGGTGTGCTAGGTGTCAAGTTATATTTAACGGTGCACACGTAACCATTCATCTTCCCACAGTCGAAGCACAGAACAGCCTCTTGCTAACACAACTCATCCCTGCTGCTGCAAGAAACCTCATGGCCTGCAGGAAAACCTCAAGCTAAGAGTTCCAAAGCAAAAGCAGAAAACGCATCATTTGTACTCTTTCTATTTGAGGGAATTCTAGCTGCTAAATGCTGCCTACATCTGAGGGCACGTTCTGAGGCTGCCGGGAAGGACACTCAACACCCACTGACAGCAGGAGTGCAAAGATGCCAGCCAAGAAGGCAAAGGTTAGAGCTGAACGCTGCCTCAGCTTCCTCCAGCAGCCAGCTGGGGGTCACCTTTCACCACGCTCTCTGAGACTCGGAGCCCCGAGTCACCGCAGCCGCCACGTACAGCTGCTCCTTGCTGGCCCAAACTATTTGAAGAGTCTTCAGACTTCAGGGACCTGTTTTACGACAGCCTCAAGATCAAATTCATCTGTTCCTGAAGGCGCTGATCGTCCTGCTGTTTCTGTAGCTGTCAAAGAACAATCCTGAACTGAGGCACTCGTCTGATCAAACAGTGCTTCGGCACAGATTTCTCTTTAGCTTGACACATCAAGGTGAAGACGAATCGATTCTTGCAAGCAACCTCTCAAGCAGGGATCTAATAAGGTGACCAAAACGACAGATCTGTTGTGCAGATCTGAGCACGTCACTCTGCAGGGAATCACTTTCAAGCCTAAGATGTTTCACCCATCTCCCTGCCCCAGAGCGACACAAGGAAAGCTCTTAAGCAATTGCTAGCCTCTCCTCAGTGCTCACGAGTCCCAAATCACTAATTTTACAATATATAAACCATGGCAGCTGGCACCTAGTTGGCACACGGTGACACTGCACACGTTGGCAGTGCTGTCAGGAGCTGGAAAGTCAGGGGTGAGGGGGTTAAGGGAAAACCACACATCAGTTTAGCAACTTGGCTCCCGTAGGATACTTCCTACGGCAGGAGTTTTAGCAAAGTCCCTCCCTCAGAGGGACCTGCTGGCTAATTAAAACAGGACTTCTGCTGGAGCAGTCAGAAGGCAGCAGGGTATCAGGAGATATCCAGTGGGCATCACCGTCAGCCTGTGGCAGTTTGGGGTCCAGGTATCAGTGGTTATGCGTGGTTTTCTCTGCTTCACTTTCTCCAAAGCTGTGAAAAAATAGTTCTTTTACAGCACTGTACAGTCACACGTTACGGATGGAACCAGCTGCATCAACTTCCAGTACGACGGTGTTGGAAAAAGGTGCCTTTGGTGGTCAGGAGCACAACAGCTCTGGTGAGGTGTTATTTAAGTGTGTTCTTACATCTGAGTTTCCTCATAGCAGTATGTAGCTGAGGGGGTCCAGGTTTCCCAGGTAAGATTGATGTTTTTTCTCCTACCAAGCACCAGCTCAGTATACAAAGCTCTGTTAATAACACCCAAGCGTGTAGATGTTAAACTGAAACTGCTTTTAAACCTATTTGTTGTTACGAAAATAGCTTAATACACCATCTTCACAGGGTAAAAATTCACATGGAAGGACAAAAAAACCCAGAAGCGCTTCCTGAGCTTCAGTTTACCAACAGCACCATCGGATTTAGATCCTGGCCTGGCAGCCAGGATGCAGGGTCTGTAAGCATTGCTGCGATGTGCAAGTGCCAAGGCAGGTTTCTGGCCTGCCCTGAATAAAATACCTTTTTTTTTTAATACAAACAGCGTGCCAGGTACGCTGTAATGCCAATGTGCCAGCTCAATAGAGGATGTCAAACAACAGAGGCGTTTATCCTAATTTCTGGCATGAAAACACTTTTAACAGCATTCTTTTCATGAAGAAAACCCTCTCTATCTTCTCCAATGCTCCAGGATCTGCTGCAGCTGCAGCAGCCGCGCTGGTACAACCCACATCTTTGCCAAATCTTTTCAATAATTGTGCTTTACCTCGGCAATGTTGAGGTCACTCCTCTTCCTCCTCCAGCTGAGCAAGCAGCTCGCTGGCTCTGCCACACCGCAGGTGCGGAAGCGAAAGCTGGGAACACAGGAGTCAAACTCTCAGTGCTCACAAAGCCACCAGGGCAGAGGGCTGACACAGAGGCACCCCGGATCCGCTCTCCCTACCCGCTGCGAGGCTCGCAGCAGCCCCAACCCGAAGCACACACAATGCTTCGCATGGTGATGTCACCGCTGATTCTGAGTCCCCACGTGAGGATCTGCTTCACCACTCTCAACGTTGGTGTTGGTTTTTGATTTTTGTTTTTTTTTTTTTTTCTTTTAAACATTCTCAGCTTATGGGAAACCATCAGGTAAACCACAGATCGCTAGGGAAGAAGGCCCACACGAGGGAAGTCCGTGCTTTTCTTCCAGGCAGTGGCACGTGCTTTAACACGCCGCGTTCGACAAAGCAGCTCTCCCCGTTTTGCTCAGTGGCAACAGGCACGACTGCAACGCACACAGGTGTAGGCAGCACCTGCAGGTCCCAAACCCTTAACCCGTTTTTAGAGAGCACCAATTTTTTAAGTAGTGCTTTTCCCTTAATCCATGACCCCTTCTTTCCTTTATTTCTATCGGGTGGCTCTCCTCCATTTTCCTCCTCAGTGTCTGAGCAGACACTGGGAATCGTTTCCGGAGGAAGGGCACGGCTGAAGCTCCTCCATCTACTCTCCGAGAAAAGAGAGTATGTTAAAGAATACATCTTTCCTTTCTTTTCCCTTTTTTAAATACAATTTCTGAAATCAACGCTGCGGCCTGGCAGCAAATACCTACGGGACTAAAGGTGATTCCTCATCCTCACTGTAACGTTGTAGTTAACCTCCCAACGAACCCATCTCCCCAGGAAGCGGCCATTTGAGATGGGAAGGGGCAGAGCAAGAGGAAGCTCTCCTTAGCCTAGCTCTTCCCCCAACACCACCTCGCCACCCAGCACCAAATTCAACTCACCTGCTCCGCCCGATCACTCGAACGGGCGTCCGACGCTGGCACACGCCGCAGCGGTGGTTCTGACGTGCCTTAAATCACCTCTCCGCAGAATATCTCGGGTCTGTACGCTCAAATAACGCAGTATTTGAGAAATAACGCCCAGAGCTCACACTCTGAGTGCAGCCCAACAGCACCGAAGCACCGGTAGGCTAAACATTCCAAACCTGGCAACAAGGCTGACCCAAGCAACAGCACGGAACCCTTCTGCACCTTCAGCGTGGACATCAGCGTAAGGAAACACAGACCTCCTCGATCCAAATTTTAAGCGAGAAACGCAAAAGGTCACCCAACCGGCTTGTTTTCAGCAAGCTAAAGGAGAAATTAAGGCGACAACCGGGTGCATCCAGAGTTAGTCAGATCCTGAAGGCAGTTCCTTGGGGGAACGGAGGAGCAACGCGCCAGATGAGGGCTGCCTTACAGCGCACCCCTTAGAGGCACTGCTACGGAAGGAAGGCAGAAGGTTGGAACTCGAAAGAACTAGCAAGGCGCCCGTTAAGGGGGAAATCTTTCATTTTTTTCTCAGCAGAACCTCCCCTCTCCCCTCTACCCCCCCCATGAAGGCAGCCCGGGGACTCTTTGCTTCCTTAGGGAGAGGGCAGGGACGGGGCAGGGTGGTGGGACAGATGGCCAGAGGTTCGGATGGACGGACAGACAGCCGGACAGAGGGCCCAGCAAGGCCTGACGAAGGGCTCAGGAGCGGGAGGGAAGGGCAGGGCGAGGGGAAAGGCAGAGAAGTACAAATCTCTTTTTCCTTGTGATAACTTTTCTTGACCAAAAAACACGATTGTGAATGAGGCAAAATGAAAGATGTAACATGGGGACGTGCGGATACTCACGATGATGCAGCCTTCTATCCGCATGTTCACCTGCTCATAGAGCCACACCTGGATCCTCGACCTCTGCAGAACGAAGGAGGAGAGTAAGTCGGGCCACAAACACTGAGCACTTTTGTTCTCTCATGTGTTCAGAAATACCTGCTAGCCACAGCCACGACAGCTCCCAAATGCTCCGAGGAGCAACTCTCAGGGGCAGTTCCAATGTGCAATCTGACATTTGAGCGTTATACCATCGGGTGAATACTACACGTTTGGTGAAGAACACGTTTCCAGTCACAAGGGAACACCCCTGCACGCCCGGCTACACGAGGGGGAAATGCCGGGCTCCTTGTGCCCACCAGCACACCGCACAGCTCTCCATCCCCCACAAACCCGTCCCGGGACACAGCCAGGAGCCGAAAACTCACCGAGGGGAATCCCCAGACCCTCCCCACTCCCCCCACACTCCCCAAATCCCCATCCCCGCCCCCTCCCCGCGGTACTCACGTTCTGCAGGTAGCGGAAGATGAGGTTCTGGGGCGCTGCGTTAAGGGCTCAGCACGGGGACGACAGTTCCGGGCTCGGGACAAGGCCCCAAACCCCACAGCGAGGCCTCAGGGCCCCGCGACAAGGCCTCAAGGCCCGGGCCGAGCCCCCTGAGGTCCGAGCCGCCCCCCACCCACCTCCCCGGCACCCCCCAGCCGCAGGAAGGATACGATGGGCTGCACCATCACCTTCTGCACCTTCTGGCCCTGCCCGCGGTACGCCATGGCTGCTGCCGCCTCGCCGCTCCCGCTCCCAGCACCGCAGGCAGAAGAGGCGAAGGCTGATGGTAGAACAGGGCTTCTTGGGGTGAAGGGAAAGCGAGGGCAGGTGGGCGCAGTCTCTGAGCTCTCCTCCTCCTGAGTTTGCTTTTTCTCCCCCATTTCTGAGCCGGCAGAAGTCCCCGTGAAGTCCTTCGGCACGATGAAGGCCTGCGTGAGCTCCAGCAGCAGTTTCGTCGGCGGAGCTTTTCCCTGGTGGGGCCGGGGCGTCACAGCACACACACACACACACACACAGAGACGCGTGGTTTTGTCCAAACATTAAGTATTTACAACAAATTCGACAAGCGCTTTTCCTCTGCCAGCAGCAAATGCCTGAGGGCCCCCACAGCTTCACAAATCATAGCGGGAAGTGCCTACCGTGCCGCGAAAAGTTCGGAAAATAATTCAAAATTGATCTGCTAAGGGAAAAAAAACGATGGCTGGTGGCAGGGTACACAATACACCCGAATCTCAGCTCTGTCCTCCGCAGGGTCAGTGCCCACGCCCAAGTGCGATGCTGATGGCACCCGAACATTTGCTGTAGCAGGCAGCAGAGCCAGCAGCTCAGGGGAGCAAGTTTTAAAACCAAGAGGCACTTAAACAACCCTTCATCGACCCTGTGACTGTGGCAGAGTCCAGACTGCTCGCCCCGGAGTCCTCACACAGGCAAAAAGCACCAACCAAAGCCTGGGGGAACTTTGGTATAGCACAAGAGAAGGGAGTGGGGGTAGTGGAGCCGCATGGCAGAGCTGCTGCTTTTCACCATTTGATCCTCCCTGATAATTGAAAGGAAGGCTGGGTGGGCTGACCCCCACCCCCATTCCTGGCAGCAAGTTTGGTCCACAACACACTGGAACAACGATTCTGCTCCCTCCCACCCCTACAGCTTCATCATCTGACACGGGTACAGTCAAAACAATGGCATACACGAGTAAAAGTCAAGAGTTGACATAGTAACTCCAGGATTTGGCTATCAACTGTCCGAGAAATCAGAACACCGAAGCTTCACAATGTGCCCAACATCGAGTTGTGCCAAGGGCGGAGGAAGGAAGAAGCTTTACATTTAAGCCTTCAGAGCATCGCTCCATCAGAAGATCGATTTGCAGCCACCATGGCGTGCCAATGGAGATCTTTCTGTGCCAAAAGAAGTGCTTTGTCCTCTCGATATCGAAGGTAACCACCTATAGTTACAGAACGGATGCACAAGACCTTAACTCTGACCAGCAGGGAAATTTAGGACAACTGAGGGCAGATTCTGCCAATTTCTACCACTTCGGACTGTGCTTTAAGTCTCATTGCAAAGCCTCAGTTAGAAAAAGGATCACCTCGGGGTATCCAACAAGAAGAATAGTTTTAATTTTTATTTTTTTTTTTAATTATACCCTAGGACTACGCAGTTCAACTGTCAATCATCTCGGAGAGTTCAAGGAGGAGGTCATCCTCGTCCTTCCCTGGGTCTAAGTCGATTTCGGCTTCCAGTCTGCCTCCTGAGATTTCCCAAAGTAGCTTCTCAAAATCTTCATCCGCAGATAAGGGCACGTTCCCTGTGGAACTCAGCCAGCGTGTCCGTGCCTCTTCTGGCTGGGAAGAAGCTGAGGTCGAGGTCTCGAGATCCATCTCCATCTGCTCCTCAAATCGTTCCGGGCTTCCAAGACGCACTTCAGGTCTTGGGAGAGCAAGAAAGAACAATCAGGATATGCCATTTCTTAACGGGAGATCCTTTTCCTGCAAACCGGCTCTTAAAACTGTAGGCAAGCCCTCCTATGCTTCAATCTTACACAGGGATTGTTATCAATCAACCCAGGGCTACATTTAGAGCCCGATGTGTTACCAGGTACATTTTTCAGTCTGGGGGTTTATCTGTGAAGCCAGGGCACCTGGAGTTGAGGTGGCATTCTTGAGGACCAAAAGGCAGAGGACACTACTCATCATCTATCACCTCACGAGGAAGTAGAACTTCACCTCATCCTCGTTCAGGTATTCAGACAACCCAAGAAGTCACCGGAAAGCTGTGCTGACTTGCAGCATTTCAAGAAAGCCTAATTAAGCAATCCTGCTAGCTGCTAGAAAGTGGTTTCAGGTGACTTATTCCTTTGATGGATTTTGGCTTCAATTATCTCAGAACCCTCATTTTTTCCCACATGTGACAGAACTTGTTTCCCTGGGGATATACACTGATTAAGAAAAAGAACAAGTTGGGGTTGTCACCTGTTTTGGGGATTTTCTTCAAGTCTGATGGCTGGGACGTGCTCCGGCACGTCTGAAACACCCTAGAAAGCAGCAAAACAGTATTTATGACACATGGGTAAAAGATTCCTTAATAGCTTTTTCCTCCACACTGCTTCTCCTCTGGCATTGCGGAGCCGTGGCCAAAATACAAAACCAAGGTGCTCCTGAAGAAAGTTCACATTCACCTGGAGGTTACTCACGATCTGGTGTCTTTTAAGAACATGGCATTAATGGACAAAATCCCCCACACCAGAGAAATCACAGCATCAGAGTACCGGTTAAAGAGTGCCATTCATCTCATAAATACAGAAGGGTTCTACAAGCATCCTGGAGACAGCTACTGGATTTCTAAGGAAACAGAAGGCCTGCAGAACGTTTGAGTTTTCCACCTTTTCAAATAGAGGAGGGTAGAAATTTAACAAGGGATCCATCGCTGCATTAGCCCCTGGCCTTACCATGGCTGCTTTTCTGGCTGGAGGTCCCATCATGTCAGCATCAAAGGCAGTCTGTAGTTCCACAGCTGCTATGGCAGACGGGTAACTCCCAGGTGCCTTACGTTTCAGTGCCTTCTTCTTGGGGAAAGTGACTTTCCCACGCGAAGGCTTCGCAGATGTCATAAAGTTGGCTAGAGTAAAAGGAAGAGAGAACTGATACAGTCTTGCTCTGCCTCAGGAAAAATCCAGGTTCTCTTAATCATTTCCACAGTCCTTCTACACACTTAAATGCATTTGGCCAGCACAATTACACCGCCATTGCCTGGATTCTCAGGAATCTTTTCCACATAGTAAACTCTGTCTACCAACAAGCCATACAAAGGAACAAAGAAACCGAAGAGCTACAGTAAATAATAATCCAGGACAAGGGAAACCTCAGACACATAGCAATCCTAAGTGCAAGCTAGGTTCACAAATATAGACAGCTTTTATATTTAAAGTCCCGCTCCCGCTAGGAAAGGAAAAAGCAGCAGTTATAGTAGGACAAGAGTGTATGCAACTCTTCTACCAGCTTCCTCTCCCTTGCAGTGATGTCCCACAGTTAAGTTGTTCTACAAAGTCCACATTTGTAGTGTCATTTTCTAGTCTCCCGTTCCTTACCTAACATCTGGCTGGCAGGAAAAGAAGCAAACTAAGAAAAAGAAAGTACACCCTTCGCTTCGTAGCACTGCGTGGCAAAATGCACCCAGCCAGAGTTACAGCATGAGAATTGTCATCTTCTGTCTGTATTTCAGAAGACAACCTAAGTAACTCTTAACCTTCAACACTTACTTTTAGCTTCCTGGCCCTGAAATTGAGCTGCCACTTTCCCTGCTGGTTCAGTATTAAAGAAGCCAGCAGTAGATTTGACAGCAGCTTCCTCCTGCCGAAGCTTCTCTTGTTGTTCTCTCTGTTGCCACTTCTCCCACCGTCTCTCTTCAAAGCTCTTCTCTGGACATTTACGAGTTCCACTCTGCTGAGTGGGCTAGAAGGAAAGAAAAGTAGTGCATGAATAGGACAAAAAAAATAAATAAAATCCGTGGAGATTTCGTTAAGAAAATCTGATCAGCAATCCCTCCAAAATGGTCTTGATGTGGAACAGCATATTAATCTCGTTCAGGTTACTGTTGGTTTTTTTGTTTGTTTGTTTGTTTGTTTGTTTTCCCATAAAATTCTGCCTGTAACAAGAGCCATGCTTTACTATGGACGCAGTCTCACATATCTGCAATATCCACTATGGCAAGCTTCTTTAAACAGCTAGGGTGTTCTGCTGTACATCTATTTATCACATTCTTTTTAAGCAGCAGAAAGTCATACAAGTTCCCCTATACAGTATCCACTGACAGATTGATTTCCTTGAACACAGAACTCTGGCCTTCTGTATTAAATCCTTCATGTCTGACAGATCAAGTCAGTAAGAACAAAAAGAATTCCCTCCACGTTAACTGTGTAGATTTCAGCTGGTGCTAACAGGGTTTCTTTCTTGCTGTGGTATAAACAGACTGATTCCAAGTTTGAGGATTACACAGTTGTCTGGAAATGCTGCTGGCGATAGGATTTAGACTGCACTGCAGCTCCTACCAGCTGCTGAAGGGTAAGAATACACTCAAGAGGGTGGCACACGGTGAGTAACAAAACTTGTCAGAATTATCAGAAATTGTACGAATGTATGTGTGTCTTCACAGAGGACTCACCTGTACATCAGGTCCAGAGGAAAGTTTAGGAAAAGGCCGGTTCAATTCCACTGCCTTCTTTTCTTCTTTTTCAGGTGCTTTAAAAAAAGACAAAAAAAAGTGTTGTCAACGGCAGAAATAAAGAAAGCTGGGTACTTGTTTCCTTTGTGCATTTATTTCCTTGTGTCCCATGAGAGAGAGAGAGAAAGGCTACAATGTGCAAGCCATTCAGCATTTATCCATGAAGCAGATCCTGAGCAAACTGAACTTGCTCAATATGGGAAGCACCTCACTGGGGCAGGCATTAAAGCATCTTATTACCTGTTAGTTTTGTGCTCCATAAAGATTTCTGCTCTGCTGGGGCAGGTCCGGGTTGTGCCGAGGGAGCTGGCACATCTCCTTCACTCTGCTGCATCCGCAGAGCTTTCTCACGCTTTATTTCTTCCAAGGTTTTAACACGCACTTCTCCTTCTGGCTTGACTTTTCCTGCCGGCTCCTTCGCCTGCCCTTTGCTGGGCCCGGACAGAGCGAGCTGCTTCTTGGACTCACCCTGAATTTTGCTCTTGCTATGGCATTCTCCTGCTTTTTTCTTCTCTTCTACCAAGCGATTATTCTTTTTTTCAGACAAGGCTTCAGAGAAAGTTTGCATGCGACCTGCACGAGCAGCTCTTGCCCCTGCGCTGGAATCTTCAGTTTTACCGTGCCCTTCAGCCTCGGCTTTGGCTTGAGGTTCGCGTCTCTGAAGAGCTTTCTCACGACGGATTTCCTCCAGTGTTTTCACATGGATCTCTCCCATCGGCTTAGCAGCCTTCCCTGTCATCATCAAGAAATGAGGAGAAGCACCAACATTTAAAGAGAGTCCAGCAATATTTTAAGTCTCCAAAATTTGTCAGAGCACTAAGGAAAACTCATCTTGAGCGTTCCCAATAATGCATCTTAGAACAATATCCTTAGAACAACATTCTCCTCCTCCTCTGAGCCACTTGTATTTTGAAGACCAGCCCTATCCAGAGAGAACTGCTACACAGAAATGCTGCTTTACTTTATTACTTTTTCAGACTGCATTTCAAATTCCTGCTCCTGGCAGTGGTTCTATTCTAATTGTACGTAACGGTTCACAGAAGCAGCTAAAAACCTCGACAAGGCACAAGTAGAAAATAAACACACACCTAGAGCCAGAGTTCTGATAGTGGCTGTCAGAAGAGCTTCAGCACTCAACCAAGAGGCGTCAGTTCTTTGTTTTCGTTTAAATTAGTTTGTAGGGATGTATGAAAGCAGTCCAAGTTTGTGGAAAGGAAGGAGGAGAAAGCATATTTAAGATCTAGCTGTTACCTCTCTCAGTACTGGTCTGTTTAGGAGGTAATCCCAGCCTGTCCTTCAGAGACTTGGGAACTCGAACTGCAAAACAGAAAAAGAACGAATTAGGGAGGCTGCATAATGTCAACTTCAGGTTCACATTTCAAAACAAGACAGGAAAGGTAACTTTGAATCCCAGTGATTACGACCTCAGCCAACATGCAAAAAGAAACATCACTGGAAAAGGACAAACAGAAAGACTAAAAACGAAACCCAGGAATCCAATCCAGATGCCCGTTTAGTACCTGTCTCTCTCTTGGGTGCTTTGTCAGCATTTCCCAGAGCCTCTACCTTCTTCCCCAGCCTTTCAGCAAGGCTGCGCTTCACTGGAAGGCTGCCTACATCATCTTCAGACAAAACAAGGAATATTGTAAGAACTTTTCTTTGCAGGAAGGTTTGAGAACAGTCAACAATAAGCTTCTCTTTTTCAAGCATATTTTCATAGAATTGCCTTTCAGCTGCTAAATGATTTATTTTTTTTTTTTTCCATTTCTGCCGTCAACACAGATCTCCACTGCAATGTATTTTCCTTTCATACATCACAAATACTCTTTAATGCAGTCATATATAGAAGGCAGCACCTACGTAACAGCTCGTAAAAAGTTCTCACCTGCGGAGGCTTTCCGTTTTCCTTGTCTATCAGCAAGATCTACTCGAACCACAGGTTCCTCCCCTAAAACAAAAGGGAATTTTTTTTTCTATTTCACAGAAACCAGTAGCCAACAGAAATATTATCCTGTTAGCCCATGTCCAAAAAACCCTACTCAGACACTGTTTTGACAGCTAAACCACACAAACTCATATTTTAACTATAATTAACATGGAAAAAAAATATTAATAGTCTCAGTGCTTGCTTCAAATTCCAGCTGAGATAGTAGAGAGTGAATCTGAGTCTGCTTGACACCTATACTTTGTGCAGAACAAAGCTGCATAAGCAAGCAGAATATTCTTAGGTGCAAATGCTGAGCAATATTCCTTTCTAAGGTGAATGTCTACGAGTAAAAGTACTTCCACACTTTTTTCCCTTTAAAAGGCATTTGCACAGCTCTAAACAATTTATACACAAACACCTGTCATACTGTGTCCACACCTGCCACTGTACGCCTCTTTAATGCTTCAGAAATTGCTTCTTATATAGCACTGGCTTCTACAGCTCGCTCTTCTCGTTACTCTTCTGTTTTTCAGTTACCCCCCTATTGGCATACTGACACTTTTTTTTTTCTCCTGCCACTGCACTTAACCTGAGCACCAAATCTTTCCAGTACAACCAGGGACTTTAAGCATAAAAGCACGTTTTGAACAGAAGGCAGCACCAGAAGGCTAACATGGGTGAATTGTTTTAATTATTGCTTAACCCTCCAGTTTAGGAGTAATGAAATCAAAACAAAAGCATTCATTATTACCTTTCTTGGAAGACACTGTCACAGTTCTCACCACTGTCCGGACATTTTCCTCTTCTGGAGCAGGAAAAATCATAGAATCAACGGGACGAAGAGAAGATCTTGAAGAACCTTCTGTTCAGAGCAACCAAAACGTAAGGAAGTTTACCCAACATAAAAAACTATCACAAAGAACAAAAAACTTTAAATGATTTGTTACTGTCAAAAATACAGCAAGCAGAGCATGTAAAGAAGAGAGGTGACTAATTTGCCTCTGGTTGCCCTTTGAACTCCCATTTAGAATACCAGCTGGCTGAGAATCAGGTTGCTTTATGCCCCCAGCTAAAAATGGAAGTCTGTCCCTCAAGCAGCTCCCAGTCACCATCACCTGCCGTGAACAGGATAAGAAAGTAGGCAATATTAACTCACCACCGTGTCTCTTATTTTTTTCCTTCATCTTCTGCCATTTGATTTCCTCAAGTGTTTTTATTCCAAAATTCAGATTGCCCTCTGAAAACAGGAAACAGTTCATGAGACAGGCTTAGAGGCACTCACTGAGGACCACAGGTCCTCAGGCTTCTTAGCGCTCAGGAACTTTCTGAAGTATTTCGAATAAAGCCTGTCAACACTCCTCACAAGTGAAAGAGCCATAGAACCAATGGCATTTTGCCCCTCCTTTCATCCTTCAGGGTTCAAAATGTAGTTTTAATTTTAATCCATTTACACAATATTAGATCCCTCTATCGTTAGATATGGCTTATCAGCAGTGGTTGCAAGGCTGCACGTGCAGCCATTTAAACTCCATGCTGTGGCCCTGTTTTGTTCTCCAAAAGTAAAGAAAAGGAGTTCACCTTTCTGACCCAATGGGCACATGATGGTATTAATGGCAGAAATGAGATCATGGAAATAACCGACTCCATTCAGCACCCCTACATTTTGTTGTGTTTTTACACCACGCTGCTTTTGACTTAACTGTCAAGTTCTTCTGATTTATCCTACTAAGGTGCTGGCATACCTTGTTTAGTAGTAATAGAACTGCCTTTCCGAGTGGAAATCACCCGTAATCCATTTTTGCCTTCCGCAGCTGGATGCTGGACGGGAGTTTTAGTTTCTTCTCCTTCCTCAGAAAGTTGGTCTGAAGGGGAAAAATCGATTCAGTTATGCATAGACCAGGTTGGTCGTGATTACGTAGCTCATGCAGTGACACTTCAGCCCATGGTTCATATAAAAAACTTTGTTGCTGTTTTGTTTTTTTTGTTTGTTTGTTTGTTTGTTTTTAAACAGCTACACTGACCTGATGAACTCCTAAGTAGAATACACTAGGACAAAACATCTAGGACTCTAGATTCTCTCTGCAGCTTTAACTACTACACAACACATTGCTCTTCAGACAGAAAAAAGAAATTTCCTTCCTAGTTTCACATAGAATTTTACACAAAAGACCAGCTAAAGCCAGGAGTGGTTCTAAGCTTTCCTCCAACGTTTCAGCTTCTGTCCACTGACTGCCAGACAAAGCCACCAGTGACCTGGCCAGACTGCCTGCCCTATCGCTAGTCAGACCTCAGGTCATCTGTGATTTATACACTCATTTACAGCACAGATTCCTTCCAAGAACCAAAGATTTAACACATTCATTTACAGCACAGATTCCTTCCAAGAACCAAAGATTTAACACATTCATTTACAGCACAAATTCCTTCAAGAACCAAAGATTTAACACATTCATTTACAGCACAAATTCCTTCAAGAAACAAAGATTTACACATTCATTTACAGCACAAATTCCTTCAAGAACCAAAACATGCTCACCATCATCATCTTCATCATCATCTGCAGCATTGATTACAACTGGAGGGTGTGTAGGGCTTGGGACATTTTCAGAGTTTTCCACTTTCGTCACCCCCTTAGCTGTGGAGAGGGATTTGACTGGACAGAAAGTTTGTTTTGCTGCAGTGACATCTGAGCCACTTTCAGATCATCGTCCGCGCACTCAGGCGGACTTGGCAGTGTAGCTAGAGGAAGAGGAGGATCATCGGTAATATGGCAGTTTAAAACTTTGACCACAATGCAAAGAGATGGTAGCAAAGGCAGATAACCCGCACAGACAACGAATTCAGCATCTCCTTTTGCCCATCCCATCACTGCTTACACCGTGAACAATGATTTCCCTTCCAACAACAACACATCTCCCTACCACCCAGCAAAAGAGGAAACAACAGGAAGCAAACTGCAAGGCAAACATCACACAAAGCAAAGAGAAGCTGAGCACGAAAGCAGAAAACAAACACCAGCAGTACACTCGGTGCAGTACACCTATGACTGCAGACCTTTTCCTGCCCTCACAAATGAACAGTTACCTGACGCCCCCTACAGGATTGGCACCCACTAAGTAATACTCAAAATTAATTCTTCAGCGCTTAAAGAAAAAGGACCTAAACTCACTCTTGCTTGGTGGTAAGAATTGTCCATCGATGTAACGTCCCTTTGCATGATGAAAAGCACAGTTGGCTTTCTGACAGCCTCCCGGCTGGTTCTCCCAGTAGCAAGGAATCTCACTGCGCTTTTTCTGAAGGCAGAAAGAAAGAAAAGCTCGTGATAACATGCACCTGAGGCTTGCAAAGAGATGCACAGCTCCAGATCGTGACAGCTGTCACAACACAGTGCTGAAACAGCATTCCAAAGGTCAGTTTCTCAGTTAAGTGTAGTATTTCTGGGCATATTCACAAAGTTTGCATAAGCTGTAACCACTATGCACATTTAGTTTGGTCATCACTCAGTTTGAGAAGACAGGCACTCTCAGACATCACTTGAGGGTGGCTTAAACTAATACACCTAGGATTATACTAGGATTATTCAGAGGGAAAAAGAACATCTGAAATTGCCTAGGTTAACCCTGTCTAGAACTACTTCTTGGAGACTTAGTTCTGCTGCACCTTTAACTTTCCCCACTTCCTACCCCAGGCAGCTACAACAGCGTTATCTGAAGGACTGTGGGTCAGAAGACACCTGATAGTTCATTATCAAGCCTGCTCCCATGAGGATAGAACAGCCTGTTTATTACCCCCCTGCTCCAGCACGTTTTAGCAGTCTATTTAACAGCTATTCTGCATCTCTTGAGAAAACTGTCAGCATCTAATAAAAAAAAAATAAACAAATATCTTGCTAAGACATACCTAAGGCATTGATTTTATTTCCCTCTGCTTCCTCCCACCCCCTCTCTTGGTAACAGAAACCAGTATGATTTTGAAGCAAACAAATCTATCCTGCAAAAGCACAATCAGTACACCTACGGCACTGAAAAATGCTTTTGTGGATTTATTTTGAGAACACATTGTTAGGCACTCACGTCAATTTCCATGTGTCTGAATCGGCAGACATTCCTGAAACAACGACCCTCCTGCCACAGCTTGCAGACCGTCTCATTGCCCAGAGCAGCTTCGCAGTGGCGGTAGGCACATTTGTCTCCCTGGAACCAAAAGGAAACCAACAAGGAAAATAGAGTACAGCCTCAAAAATGGCCATGCTGCTGCCTAATGGTGCTACAACTGAATTCACAATCTATCTGGTTCTCAAGTTAACCAAAGACCAGTGTGCTTCCTCCTCCTAATCTACTCCTTCCTGAAAAAAAGGGGGAAAAAAAGCAAAGCAAAGGAAAGCCAGCCATACCTTGCTACAGGTAGAATAGAAATAGAAGTAGCAATCGTCTCCTTGTTTAGACATGCCGACGAGTTCTGCTAACAAGCTCGGGTTCTCTCCACAGGGACTTCCTCTGCTCTTGGAGAGAGCTGTCTTCACCCTTGCTTGGGCTGAAAGTCTTCTACTGGCTTGTGATCAGTGAAATCTTCTTTTTAAAAGTAACCCGAAAGAAAGTAACAAGTGAAAAATAATGAGGAACAAACATTTTTCCAGCTTTCTTCAGTTAATCAAATCAAGTTATCAGTCTCTCAAAGAGAGCAAAGCCTTGAAATCAGCTGTTACATGAACTAACTAAATATTAAAGTTCTGTAAAGCTGCCAGGAGCTTTGTCAGCAAGCGTTCTCTTCCACATCCTCAATAATATGACCTGGAGCACATCTGGAAGCCTGAAAACGGAGTCACTCCTTAAAAAACCACCTGATGATACATGCAAGTCAATAATCAACTATGGCTACAAATAACTTCTCTAGAACACAGTTAGGACGCATTAAACAGCACGTTCCAGGCCCTGTGGGTCTTCGATTTCACCTACCTGGACAACCTCAGCAAAGTTATCGATCTTCAAAGGCTTCCAGTTAACTGCTCCTGTAGGCCGAACCAAGACTGAATCCGTGAATTAATAATAAAGGGGTAGGAAGAATTTTCCTCCTCACTTTGCCAAGGGAACCTCTCATCCACAATTCAAACATAGGATGCGCTTTTAAACAGCTTATAACTAAGAGAGGAAGCAAGTCCATTTGAATGCTCTCTCAGACTGGATGCAGCCACGGTTAGTTAGCTCTTCAAAAAAATAAAAAACAAAAACCAAAACAAAACAAAAACAAAAAAAAAAACAGCGCATTTAGAGATGAACTCGTGATTCAAAGTGGCTGCAAAAATGAGGCTCCATCTTCCACAGCCGGACAATTTAACTTTTTTTTTCTTTTTTTTTTTTTAATTTAAAATTCAGCATGTTCCAATCTCTGGTCTTCAAGATTTCTTCACCTATTAAGAAAACACAAAAACCTTTCCCCGTCTTTATTACCTGTACAGCAAAAAACATACCAGTGCATCTAAATCCACAGATGTGCATACGCATACACACATCTGTGTTTATACACACACGAGGAGGGAGTGAGAGAAAGTTAGCGAGAGCGACACTGAAAATCAGAATTTTTGCCTTTTCGACACAGAGAGCGCGTAAAAATTCTCTCATTTTGAGGGAACTAGAAAAAAATGGAGGCTCTGCAAAAGATTTTGATGAGTATGCCTTCGAGGCCGATGCTTTGTAACATGAGGGATCTGGGGGCCAGCACACAAATATGCATACGGATGTACATGCATACAGGATAAACATATCTATACACCCAAGCGTGCACAGTAGATGTTGTATGATCTCCATATCGAGAACAACTCGTAGCCCTGATCAGACATGTAGAGTTGCAATCAATTAACAGCAGCAAGACAGCAGATCAAGGGTACAGCAAGCTTTGAGAGGCAGGGGAATGCTCACTTTGCCAGTGGCACGGCTGCATGATACCAAGGATTTTGAATTACTTTGATTTTTTGGAAGCAATTTGGTTTTTCTTTCTGCGCTGTAGCTGTGGTGGTTTTACCGTGCTGGGCAGCTAAACCCCACAACCGCTCTCTCACTCCCCCTCCTTTAGATGAGGAGGGGGAGAAGTAAAGCAAAGAACAACTCACGGGTTGAGATAAGGATAATTTAATTAAAGGGAAAAAATTATAATAATTAAATAAAGACTACCATGAACTAAACAATTTAACTAAGGGGAAATAAAAAGGGAAAGGGGAGGGGAAAAGGAAAAATAAAAAGAAGGGAGGAAAACAAACAAACAAAATAAATGAAGGCTATATGGAAGTGCAGAGGAAAGAAATTACTCTCTACTTCCCACAAATGAGCCATGATTGACCACGTCCTTGAAGCAAGGCCTCAACGCACGCAGCCGGTGTTCGAGAGGAGGACCGACGTTTTCCCAACGAGAGCCCACCCCTCCCCTCTTCTTCCTGTTTCCACCTTTTATTGCTGAGTGGGACATCACATGGTATGGAATATCCCTTTGATTGCTTTAGGTCAGCTGCCCTAGTGATGTTTCTCTCCTCACCTTTTTGCCCACCCCCTAGGAGGGTTAGAGAAAGGCCCAATGCTGTGCCACTGCTGCTCAGCAGTACACACAACACTGGGGTGATAACACTGCTGTTCCAGCTACAAGTACAGAGTACGGCACTGTATGGGCTGCTGCAGGGAAAGTAAACATTCCAGCCAGACCCAGTACAGTAGCAAATACCACAGGTTTGCCATCACGTGCTGTTCCCTAATCCATATATCCATCATCAGCCATTGCTGCAGGATCATGAAAGGTTAGAGAAGACGACTTAGGTCCAATTTAACAGCCAATGAGTTTTCGATGAGCAGAGCTGCAACAGATTTTATTTCGCCACAAGCATTTTTTTTTCTTTTTTTCTGATATGAAGTCAGAAATTTTGATTTTTTTTTTTTTAAAGACACTAAATGTCACAAAACCTGCAACCAGACCAGATAAAGTTCAATTCAGAGTGATTCTGAATCCTTTCGTTAAAACGCTGCACATTTCTGTGCAAATTATTTCTGACTCTTCTGGACAAAAGTGGATGAAATAGTTCTTACAAATTAATAATAAAAGGTTGGAAGCTTTTACTCACACAAACACTAGTGAATTTTCCAGGAAATATTGTTTTGGCAGGGAATTTTCCCAAATCTAAAATAAAGAGAGGAAAAGTTGGGTTCTCATCTTAGTTACTGCTTTTGACTGCTGGACAAAGGGAATAAAAACAGTAGTTAAGTGCAAGGTTTCCTTCTCTTCTTTAGTATGGATAGGAATCGTCACTTCGGACCTTTAGCACCTTCAGAAACACACCCAGTGCCATGCAGGTTCCTCTGCAGCTACTTCTAACAATTACTGGTGCTCCTTAGCATGGAAGTTTGACTCAAAACACTCTCCAGATTTAGCTCTTTTGACTGCCCAAGGAGCTCATCATTTTGCTTGTTGCCTTCCATTTTCCTGAACACACCGGGAACGCTGTTCAGAATCTGAATGGATCTGGTCTAAGGAATGGGAAGAAAGCAAAACCAACGATACCTTGCAGTATTCCAAATTCCAAAAAAGCAGTCTCATTTTAAAAAGGACCTCAAAAGCTTTTTTTTTTTTTAAACTGACATCTGCCAACATAGCAATCCAAGCGCTAAACCAACTGAAGTTGCCCCTGAAAGCCTGAATAAAAATGAGTAACTCTGGTGCACTCAGCAGGTCTGTAATAGAAGTTGGTAAGGGTTTTAGATTTCTTTTTTTTTGCTCCAGGGTGCTGGTAAAATTTTTGCATTAAGAGATTTTGAACCTTTTGTACCAAAGAATTAGAGATGCGCTACAGTGCCAGTAGCTGGGGGTCTGGAAATACACACCAACAAGTGTCATAAGCTTTGCCTTTGCTGAAGGAAGATGAATAGTACAAAGAAAATCTGTCTAGTTTGTTTTACAGGCTTGTCTTTCTCAGTACGGAACAAACTGACCTCCCTGGTCTAACTTTGCAGTGCCTATTCTGCCTTTGTCCTGCAGAGAAGAGCAAGAAAGGAACAAATCTATTTTTGCACCCCAAAAACGCATTAGAGGAGGATTATCACACCCACCTAAGGGTACTTCCTTGTTTGTTTATAAAGCACAAAGCATTTCTCTTGGACAGTCTCTGTTGCTGGCCTCTTTTGTGCCTTCCATTTATAATAAAGATATTAAGATGCTTACCCCTTGCTTGTTTTTTTTTTTTTTGTTTTGTTTTTGTTTTTTTTAAAGAACAGTGGAAGTGGAGAGTCAGATGACAAGCAAGAACAAACACTAGAAACTCCTTGTTCTGCCCCTGCTTTTTAATCACCCAGCATCACCCCGGCTGCAAAACAGCCTCTGCTGATTTACCTGCTTGTTAAAGCACCCCACAGGCTGCAAGTGCGGTGTGCTAGGTGTCAAGTTATATTTAACGGTGCACACGTAACCATTCATCTTCCCACAGTCGAAGCACAGAACAGCCTCTTGCTAACACAACTCATCCCTGCTGCTGCAAGAAACCTCATGGCCTGCAGGAAAACCTCAAGCTAAGAGTTCCAAAGCAAAAGCAGAAAACGCATCATTTGTACTCTTTCTATTTGAGGGAATTCTAGCTGCTAAATGCTGCCTACATCTGAGGGCACGTTCTGAGGCTGCCGGGAAGGACACTCAACACCCACTGACAGCAGGAGTGCAAAGATGCCAGCCAAGAAGGCAAAGGTTAGAGCTGAACGCTGCCTCAGCTTCCTCCAGCAGCCAGCTGGGGGTCACCTTTCACCACGCTCTCTGAGACTCGGAGCCCCGAGTTACCGCAGCCGCCACGTACAGCTGCTCCTTGCTGGCCCAAACTATTTGAAGAGTCTTCAGACTTCAGGGACCTGTTTTACGACAGCCTCAAGATCAAATTCATCTGTTCCTGAAGGCGCTGATCGTCCTGCTGTTTCTGTAGCTGTCAAAGAACAATCCTGAACTGAGGCACTCGTCTGATCAAACAGTGCTTCGGCACAGATTTCTCTTTAGCTTGACACATCAAGGTGAAGACGAATCGATTCTTGCAAGCAACCTCTCAAGCAGGGATCTAATAAGGTGACCAAAACGACAGATCTGTTGTGCAGATCTGAGCACGTCACTCTGCAGGGAATCACTTTCAAGCCTAAGATGTTTCACCCATCTCCCTGCCCCAGAGCGACACAAGGAAAGCTCTTAAGCAATTGCTAGCCTCTCCTCAGTGCTCACGAGTCCCAAATCACTAATTTTACAATATATAAACCATGGCAGCTGGCACCTAGTTGGCACACGGTGACACTGCACACGTTGGCAGTGCTGTCAGGAGCTGGAAAGTCAGGGGTGAGGGGGTTAAGGGAAAACCACACATCAGTTTAGCAACTTGGCTCCCGTAGGATACTTCCTACGGCAGGAGTTTTAGCAAAGTCCCTCCCTCAGAGGGACCTGCTGGCTAATTAAAACAGGACTTCTGCTGGAGCAGTCAGAAGGCAGCAGGGTATCAGGAGATATCCAGTGGGCATCACCGTCAGCCTGTGGCAGTTTGGGGTCCAGGTATCAGTGGTTATGCGTGGTTTTCTCTGCTTCACTTTCTCCAAAGCTGTGAAAAAATAGTTCTTTTACAGCACTGTACAGTCACACGTTACGGATGGAACCAGCTGCATCAACTTCCAGTACGACGGTGTTGGAAAAAGGTGCCTTTGGTGGTCAGGAGCACAACAGCTCTGGTGAGGTGTTATTTAAGTGTGTTCTTACATCTGAGTTTCCTCATAGCAGTATGTAGCTGAGGGGGTCCAGGTTTCCCAGGTAAGATTGATGTTTTTTCTCCTACCAAGCACCAGCTCAGTATACAAAGCTCTGTTAATAACACCCAAGCGTGTAGATGTTAAACTGAAACTGCTTTTAAACCTATTTGTTGTTACGAAAATAGCTTAATACACCATCTTCACAGGGTAAAAATTCACATGGAAGGACAAAAAAACCCAGAAGCGCTTCCTGAGCTTCAGTTTACCAACAGCACCATCGGATTTAGATCCTGGCCTGGCAGCCAGGATGCAGGGTCTGTAAGCATTGCTGCGATGTGCAAGTGCCAAGGCAGGTTTCTGGCCTGCCCTGAATAAAATACCTTTTTTTTTTAATACAAACAGCGTGCCAGGTACGCTGTAATGCCAATGTGCCAGCTCAATAGAGGATGTCAAACAACAGAGGCGTTTATCCTAATTTCTGGCATGAAAACACTTTTAACAGCATTCTTTTCATGAAGAAAACCCTCTCTATCTTCTCCAATGCTCCAGGATCTGCTGCAGCTGCAGCAGCCGCGCTGGTACAACCCACATCTTTGCCAAATCTTTTCAATAATTGTGCTTTACCTCGGCAATGTTGAGGTCACTCCTCTTCCTCCTCCAGCTGAGCAAGCAGCTCGCTGGCTCTGCCACACCGCAGGTGCGGAAGCGAAAGCTGGGAACACAGGAGTCAAACTCTCAGTGCTCACAAAGCCACCAGGGCAGAGGGCTGACACAGAGGCACCCCGGATCCGCTCTCCCTACCCGCTGCGAGGCTCGCAGCAGCCCCAACCCGAAGCACACACAATGCTTCGCATGGTGATGTCACCGCTGATTCTGAGTCCCCACGTGAGGATCTGCTTCACCACTCTCAACGTTGGTGTTGGTTTTTGATTTTTGTTTTTTTTCTTTTAAACATTCTCAGCTTATGGGAAACCATCAGGTAAACCACAGATCGCTAGGGAAGAAGGCCCACACGAGGGAAGTCCGTGCTTTTCTTCCAGGCAGTGGCACGTGCTTTAACACGCCGCGTTCGACAAAGCAGCTCTCCCCGTTTTGCTCAGTGGCAACAGGCACGACTGCAACGCACACAGGTGTAGGCAGCACCTGCAGGTCCCAAACCCTTAACCCGTTTTTAGAGAGCACCAATTTTTTAAGTAGTGCTTTTCCCTGAATCCATGACCCCTTCTTTCCTTTATTTCTATCGGGTGGCTCTCCTCCATTTTCCTCCTCAGTGTCTGAGCAGACACTGGGAATCGTTTCCGGAGGAAGGGCACGGCTGAAGCTCCTCCATCTACTCTCCGAGAAAAGAGAGTATGTTAAAGAATACATCTTTCCTTTCTTTTCCCTTTTTTAAATACAATTTCTGAAATCAACGCTGCGGCCTGGCAGCAAATACCTACGGGACTAAAGGTGATTCCTCATCCTCACTGTAACGTTGTAGTTAACCTCCCAACGAACCCATCTCCCCAGGAAGCGGCCATTTGAGATGGGAAGGGGCAGAGCAAGAGGAAGCTCTCCTTAGCCTAGCTCTTCCCCCAACACCACCTCGCCACCCAGCACCAAATTCAACTCACCTGCTCCGCCCGATCACTCGAACGGGCGTCCGACGCTGGCACACGCCGCAGCGGTGGTTCTGACGTGCCTTAAATCACCTCTCCGCAGAATATCTCGGGTCTGTACGCTCAAATAACGCAGTATTTGAGAAATAACGCCCAGAGCTCACACTCTGAGTGCAGCCCAACAGCACCGAAGCACCGGTAGGCTAAACATTCCAAACCTGGCAACAAGGCTGACCCAAGCAACAGCACGGAACCCTTCTGCACCTTCAGCGTGGACATCAGCGTAAGGAAACACAGACCTCCTCGATCCAAATTTTAAGCGAGAAACGCAAAAGGTCACCCAACCGGCTTGTTTTCAGCAAGCTAAAGGAGAAATTAAGGCGACAACCGGGTGCATCCAGAGTTAGTCAGATCCTGAAGGCAGTTCCTTGGGGGAACGGAGGAGCAACGCGCCAGATGAGGGCTGCCTTACAGCGCACCCCTTAGAGGCACTGCTACGGAAGGAAGGCAGAAGGTTGGAACTCGAAAGAACTCGCAAGGCGCCCGTTAAGGGGGAAATCTTTCATTTTTTTCTCAGCAGAACCTCCCCTCTCCCTCCCCCCTCGCCCCCCCCATGAAGGCAGCCCGGGGACTCTTTGCTTCCTTAGGGAGAGGGCAGGGACGGGGCAGGGTGGTGGGACAGATGGCCAGAGGTTCGGATGGACGGACAGACAGCCGGACAGAGGGCCCAGCAAGGCCTGACGAAGGGCTCAGGAGCGGGAGGGAAGGGCAGGGCGAGGGGAAAGGCAGAGAAGTACAAATCTCTTTTTCCTTGTGATAACTTTTCTTGACCAAAAAACACGATTGTGAATGAGGCAAAATGAAAGATGTAACATGGGGACGTGCGGATACTCACGATGATGCAGCCTTCTATCCGCATGTTCACCTGCTCATAGAGCCACACCTGGATCCTCGACCTCTGCAGAACGAAGGAGGAGAGTAAGTCGGGCCACAAACACTGAGCACTTTTGTTCTCTCATGTGTTCAGAAATACCTGCTAGCCACAGCCACGACAGCTCCCAAACGCTCCGAGGAGCAACTCTCAGGGGCAGTTCCAATGTGCAATCTGACATTTGAGCGTTATACCATCGGGTGAATACTACACGTTTGGTGAAGAACACGTTTCCAGTCACAAGGGAACACCCCTGCACGCCCGGCTACACGAGGGGGAAATGCCGGGCTCCTTGTGCCCACCAGCACACCGCACAGCTCTCCATCCCCCACAAACCCGTCCCGGGACACAGCCAGGAGCCGAAAACTCACCGAGGGGAATCCCCAGACCCTCCCCACTCCCCCCACACTCCCCAAATCCCCATCCCCGCCCCCTCCCCGCGGTACTCACGTTCTGCAGGTAGCGGAAGATGAGGTTCTGGGGCGCTGCGTTAAGGGCTCAGCACGGGGACGACAGTTCCGGGCTCGGGACAAGGCCCCAAACCCCACAGCGAGGCCTCAGGGCCCCGCGACAAGGCCTCAAGGCCCGGGCCGAGCCCCCTGAGGTCCGAGCCGCCCCCCACCCACCTCCCCGGCACCCCCCAGCCGCAGGAAGGATACGATGGGCTGCACCATCACCTTCTGCACCTTCTGGCCCTGCCCGCGGTACGCCATGGCTGCTGCCGCCTCGCCGCTCCCGCTCCCAGCACCGCAGGCAGAAGAGGCGAAGGCTGATGGTAGAACAGGGCTTCTTGGGGTGAAGGGAAAGCGAGGGCAGGTGGGCGCAGTCTCTGAGCTCTCCTCCTCCTGATTTGGCTTTTTCTCCCCCATTTCTGAGCCGCCAGAAGTCCCCGTGAAGTCCTTCGGCACGATGAAGGCCTGCGTGAGCTCCAGCAGCAGTTTCGTCGGCGGAGGTTTTCCCTGGTGGGGCCGGGGCGTCACAGCACACACACACACACACACACACAGAGACGCGTGGTTTTGTCCAAACATTAAGTATTTACAACAAATTCGACAAGCGCTTTTCCTCTGCCAGCAGCAAATGCCTGAGGGCCCCCACAGCTTCACAAATCATAGCGGGAAGTGCCTACCGTGCCGCGAAAAGTTCGGAAAATAATTCAAAATTGATCTGCTAGGGGAAAAAAAACGATGGCTGGTGGCAGGGTACACAATACACCCGAATCTCAGCTCTGTCCTCCGCAGGGTCAGTGCCCACGCCCAAGTGCGATGCTGATGGCACCCGAACATTTGCTGTAGCAGGCAGCAGAGCCAGCAGCTCAGGGGAGCAAGTTTTAAAACCAAGAGGCACTTAAACAACCCTTCATCGACCCTGTGACTGCGGCAGAGTCCCGACTGCTCGCCCCGGAGTCCTCACACAGGCAAAAAGCACCAACCAAAGCCTGGGGGAACTTTGGTATAGCACAAGAGAAGGGAGTGGGGGTAGTGGAGCCGCATGGCAGAGCTGCTGCTTTTCACCATTTGATCCTCCCTGATAATTGAAAGGAAGGCTGGGTGGGCTGACCCCCACCCCCATTCCTGGCAGCAAGTTTGGTCCACAACACACTGGAACAACGATTCTGCTCCCTCCCACCCCTACAGCTTCATCATCTGACACGGGTACAGTCAAAACAATGGCATACACGAGTAAAAGTCAAGAGTTGACATAGTAACTCCAGGATTTGGCTATCAACTGTCCGAGAAATCAGAACACCGAAGCTTCACAATGTGCCCAACATCGAGTTGTGCCAAGGGCGGAGGAAGGAAGAAGCTTTACATTTAAGCCTTCAGAGCATCGCTCCATCAGAAGATCGATTTGCAGCCACCATGGCGTGCCAATGGAGATCTTTCTGTGCCAAAAGAAGTGCTTTGTCCTCTCGATATCGAAGGTAACCACCTATAGTTACAGAATGGATGCACAAGACCTTAACTCTGACCAGCAGGGAAATTTAGGACAACTGAGCGCAGATCCTGCCAATTTCTACCACTTCGGACTGTGCTTTAAGTCTCATTGCAAAGCCTCAGTTAGAAAAAGGATCACCTCGGGGTATCCAACAAGAAGAACAGTTTTAATTTTTTTTTTTTTTTTAATTATACCCTAGGACTACGCAGTTCAACTGTCAATCATCTCGGAGAGTTCAAGGAGGAGGTCATCCTCGTCCTTCCCTGGGTCTAAGTCGATTTCGGCTTCCAGTCTGCCTCCTGAGATTTCCCAAAGTAGCTTCTCAAAATCTTCATCCGCAGATAAGGGCACGTTCCCTGTGGAACTCAGCCAGCGTGTCCGTGCCTCTTCTGGCTGGGAAGAAGCTGAGGTCGAGGTCTCGAGATCCATCTCCATCTGCTCCTCAAATCTTTCCGGGCTTCCAAGACGCACTTCAGGTCTTGGGAGAGCAAGAAAGAACAATCAGGATATGCCATTTCTTAACGGGAAATCCTTTTCCTGCAAACCGGCTCTTAAAACTGTAGGCAAGCCCTCCTATGCTTCAATCTTACACAGGGATTGTTATCAATCAACCCAGGGCTACATTTAGAGCCCGATGTGTTACCAGGTACATTTTTCAGTCTGGGGGTTTATCTGTGAAGCCAGGGCACCTGGAGTTGAGGTGGCATTCTTGAGGACCAAAAGGCAGAGGACACTACTCATCATCTATCACCTCACGAGGAAGTAGAACTTCACCTCATCCTCGTTCAGGTATTCAGACAACCCAAGAAGTCACCGGAAAGCTGTGCTGACTTGCAGCATTTCAAGAAAGCCTAATTAAGCAATCCTGCTAGCTGCTAGAAAGTGGTTTCAGGTGACTTATTCCTTTGATGGATTTTGGCTTCAATTATCTCAGAACCCTCATTTTTTCCCACATGTGACAGAACTTATGTTTCCCTGGGGATATACACTGATTAAGAAAAAGAACAAGTTGGGGTTGTCACCTGTTTTGGGGATTTTCTTCAAGTCTGATGGCTGGGACGTGCTCCGGCACGTCTGAAACACCCTAGAAAGCAGCAAAACAGTATTTATGACACATGGGTAAAAGATTCCTTAATAGCTTTTTCCTCCACACTGCTTCTCCTCTGGCATTGCGGAGCCGTGGCCAAAATACAAAACCAAGGTGCTCCTGAAGAAAGTTCACATTCACCTGGAGGTTACTCACGATCTGGTGTCTTTTAAGAACATGGCATTAATGGACAAAATCCCCCACACCAGAGAAATCACAGCATCAGAGTACCGGTTAAAGAGTGCCATTCATCTCATAAATACAGAAGGGTTCTACAAGCATCCTGGAGACAGCTACTGGATTTCTAAGGAAACAGAAGGCCTGCAGAACGTTTGAGTTTTCCACCTTTTCAAATAGAGGAGGGTAGAAATTTAACAAGGGATCCATCGCTGCATTAGCCCCTGGCCTTACCATGGCTGCTTTTCTGGCTGGAGGTCCCATCATGTCAGCATCAAAGGCAGTCTGTAGTTCCACAGCTGCTATGGCAGACGGGTAACTCCCAGGTGCCTTACGTTTCAGTGCCTTCTTCTTGGGGAAAGTGACTTTCCCACGCGAAGGCTTCGCAGATGTCATAAAGTTGGCTAGAGTAAAAGGAAGAGAGAACTGATACAGTCTTGCTCTGCCTCAGGAAAAATCCAGGTTCTCTTAATCATTTCCACAGTCCTTCTACACACTTAAATGCATTTGGCCAGCACAATTACACCGCCATTGCCTGGATTCTCAGGAATCTTTTCCACATAGTAAACTCTGTCTACCAACAAGCCATACAAAGGAACAAAGAAACCGAAGAGCTACAGTAAATAATAATCCAGGACAAGGGAAACCTCAGACACATAGCAATCCTAAGTGCAAGCTAGGTTCACAAATATAGACAGCTTTTATATTTAAAGTCCCGCTCCCGCTAGGAAAGGAAAAAGCAGCAGTTATAGTAGGACAAGAGTGTATGCAACTCTTCTACCAGCTTCCTCTCCCTTGCAGTGATGTCCCACAGTTAAGTTGTTCTACAAAGTCCACATTTGTAGTGTCATTTTCTAGTCTCCCGTTCCTTACCTAACATCTGGCTGGCAGGAAAAGAAGCAAACTAAGAAAAAGAAAGTACACCCTTCGCTTCGTAGCACTGCGTGGCAAAATGCACCCAGCCAGAGTTACAGCATGAGAATTGTCATCTTCTGTCTGTATTTCAGAAGACAACCTAAGTAACTCTTAACCTTCAACACTTACTTTTAGCTTCCTGGCCCTGAAATTGAGCTGCCACTTTCCCTGCTGGTTCAGTATTAAAGAAGCCAGCAGTAGATTTGACAGCAGCTTCCTCCTGCCGAAGCTTCTCTTGTTGTTCTCTCTGTTGCCACTTCTCCCACCGTCTCTCTTCAAAGCTCTTCTCTGGACATTTACGAGTTCCACTCTGCTGAGTGGGCTAGAAGGAAAGAAAAGTAGTGCATGAATAGGACAAAAAAAATAAATAAAATCCGTGGAGATTTCGTTAAGAAAATCTGATCAGCAATCCCTCCAAAATGGTCTTGATGTGGAACAGCATATTAATCTCGTTCAGGTTACTGTTGGTTTTCTTGTTTGTTTGTTTGTTTGTTTTTTTTTCCCATAAAATTCTGCCTGTAACAAGAGCCATGCTTTACTATGGACGCAGTCTCACATATCTGCAATATCCACTATGGCAAGCTTCTTTAAACAGCTAGGGTGTTCTGCTGTACATCTATTTATCACATTCTTTTTAAGCAGCAGAAAGTCATACAAGTTCCCCTATACAGTATCCACTGACAGATTGATTTCCTTGAACACAGAACTCTGGCCTTCTGTATTAAATCCTTCATGTCTGACAGATCAAGTCAGTAAGAACAAAAAGAATTCCCTCCACGTTAACTGTGTAGATTTCAGCTGGTGCTAACAGGGTTTCTTTCTTGCTGTGGTATAAACAGACTGATTCCAAGTTTGAGGATTACACAGTTGTCTGGAAATGCTGCTGGCGATAGGATTTAGACTGCACTGCAGCTCCTACCAGCTGCTGAAGGGTAAGAACACACTCAAGAGGGTGGCACACGGTGAGTAACAAAACTTGTCAGAATTATCAGAAATTGTACGAATGTATGTGTGTCTTCACAGAGGACTCACCTGTACATCAGGTCCAGAGGAAAGTTTAGGAAAAGGCCGGTTCAATTCCACTGCCTTCTTTTCTTCTTTTTCAGGTGCTTTAAAAAAAGACAAAAAAAAGTGTTGTCAACGGCAGAAATAAAGAAAGCTGGGTACTTGTTTCCTTTGTGCATTTATTTCCTTGTGTCCCATGAGAGAGAGAGAGAAAGGCTACAATGTGCAAGCCATTCAGCATTTATCCATGAAGCAGATCCTGAGCAAACTGAACTTGCTCAATATGGGAAGCACCTCACTGGGGCAGGCATTAAAGCATCTTATTACCTGTTAGTTTTGTGCTCCATAAAGATTTCTGCTCTGCTGGGGCAGGTCCGGGTTGTGCCGAGGGAGCTGGCACATCTCCTTCACTCTGCTGCATCCGCAGAGCTTTCTCACGCTTTATTTCTTCCAAGGTTTTAACACGCACTTCTCCTTCTGGCTTGACTTTTCCTGCCGGCTCCTTCGCCTGCCCTTTGCTGGGCCCGGACAGAGCGAGCTGCTTCTTGGACTCACCCTGAATTTTGCTCTTGCTATGGCATTCTCCTGCTTTTTTCTTCTCTTCTACCAAGCGATTATTCTTTTTTTCAGACAAGGCTTCAGAGAAAGTTTGCATGCGACCTGCACGAGCAGCTCTTGCCCCTGCGCTGGAATCTTCAGTTTTACCGTGCCCTTCAGCCTCGGCTTTGGCTTGAGGTTCGCGTCTCTGAAGAGCTTTCTCACGACGGATTTCCTCCAGTGTTTTCACATGGATCTCTCCCATCGGCTTAGCAGCCTTCCCTGTCATCATCAAGAAATGAGGAGAAGCACCAACATTTAAAGAGAGTCCAGCAATATTTTAAGTCTCCAAAATTTGTCAGAGCACTAAGGAAAACTCATCTTGAGCGTTCCCAATAATGCATCTTAGAACAATATCCTTAGAACAACATTCTCCTCCTCCTCTGAGCCACTTGTATTTTGAAGACCAGCCCTATCCAGAGAGAACTGCTACACAGAAATGCTGCTTTACTTTATTACTTTTTCAGACTGCATTTCAAATTCCTGCTCCTGGCAGTGGTTCTATTCTAATTGTACGTAACGGTTCACAGAAGCAGCTAAAAACCTCGACAAGGCACAAGTAGAAAATAAACACACACCTAGAGCCAGAGTTCTGATAGTGGCTGTCAGAAGAGCTTCAGCACTCAACCAAGAGGCGTCAGTTCTTTGTTTTCGTTTAAATTAGTTTGTAGGGATGTATGAAAGCAGTCCAAGTTTGTGGAAAGGAAGGAGGAGAAAGCATATTTAAGATCTAGCTGTTACCTCTCTCAGTACTGGTCTGTTTAGGAGGTAATCCCAGCCTGTCCTTCAGAGACTTGGGAACTCGAACTGCAAAACAGAAAAAGAACGAATTAGGGAGGCTGCATAATGTCAACTTCAGGTTCACATTTCAAAACAAGACAGGAAAGGTAACTTTGAATCCCAGTGATTACGACCTCAGCCAACATGCAAAAAGAAACATCACTGGAAAAGGACAAACAGAAAGACTAAAAACGAAACCCAGGAATCCAATCCAGATGCCCGTTTAGTACCTGTCTCTCTCTTGGGTGCTTTGTCAGCATTTCCCAGAGCCTCTACCTTCTTCCCCAGCCTTTCAGCAAGGCTGCGCTTCACTGGAAGGCTGCCTACATCATCTTCAGACAAAACAAGGAATATTGTAAGAACTTTTCTTTGCAGGAAGGTTTGAGAACAGTCAACAATAAGCTTCTCTTTTTCAAGCATATTTTCATAGAATTGCCTTTCAGCTGCTAAATGATTTATTTTTTTTTTTTTCCATTTCTGCCGTCAACACAGATCTCCACTGCAATGTATTTTCCTTTCATACATCACAAATACTCTTTAATGCAGTCATATATAGAAGGCAGCACCTACGTAACAGCTCGTAAAAAGTTCTCACCTGCGGAGGCTTTCCGTTTTCCTTGTCTATCAGCAAGATCTACTCGAACCACAGGTTCCTCCCCTAAAACAAAAGGGAATTTTTTTTTCTATTTCACAGAAACCAGTAGCCAACAGAAATATTATCCTGTTAGCCCATGTCCAAAAAACCCTACTCAGACACTGTTTTGACAGCTAAACCACACAAACTCATATTTTAACTATAATTAACATGGAAAAAAAATATTAATAGTCTCAGTGCTTGCTTCAAATTCCAGCTGAGATAGTAGAGAGTGAATCTGAGTCTGCTTGACACCTATACTTTGTGCAGAACAAAGCTGCATAAGCAAGCAGAATATTCTTAGGTGCAAATGCTGAGCAATATTCCTTTCTAAGGTGAATGTCTACGAGTAAAAGTACTTCCACACTTTTTTCCCTTTAAAAGGCATTTGCACAGCTCTAAACAATTTATACACAAACACCTGTCATACTGTGTCCACACCTGCCACTGTACGCCTCTTTAATGCTTCAGAAATTGCTTCTTATATAGCACTGGCTTCTACAGCTCGCTCTTCTCGTTACTCTTCTGTTTTTCAGTTACCCCCCTATTGGCATACTGACACTTTTTTTTTTCTCCTGCCACTGCACTTAACCTGAGCACCAAATCTTTCCAGTACAACCAGGGACTTTAAGCATAAAAGCACGTTTTGAACAGAAGGCAGCACCAGAAGGCTAACATGGGTGAATTGTTTTAATTATTGCTTAACCCTCCAGTTTAGGAGTAATGAAATCAAAACAAAAGCATTCATTATTACCTTTCTTGGAAGACACTGTCACAGTTCTCACCACTGTCCGGACATTTTCCTCTTCTGGAGCAGGAAAAATCATAGAATCAACGGGACGAAGAGAAGATCTTGAAGAACCTTCTGTTCAGAG
This sequence comes from Aythya marila, assembly GCF_965140915.1. Taxonomy (NCBI): domain Eukaryota; kingdom Metazoa; phylum Chordata; class Aves; order Anseriformes; family Anatidae; genus Aythya; species Aythya marila. Next base: position 388,410 of record NW_028136924.1, on the reverse strand, counting down.
CAACCAAAACGTAAGGAAGTTTACCCAACATAAAAAACTATCACAAAGAACAAAAAACTTTAAATGATTTGTTACTGTCAAAAATACAGCAAGCAGAGCATGTAAAGAAGAGAGGTGACTAATTTGCCTCTGGTTGCCCTTTGAACTCCCATTTAGAATACCAGCTGGCTGAGAATCAGGTTGCTTTATGCCCCCAGCTAAAAATGGAAGTCTGTCCCTCAAGCAGCTCCCAGTCACCATCACCTGCCGTGAACAGGATAAGAAAGTAGGCAATATTAACTCACCACCGTGTCTCTTATTTTTTTCCTTCATCTTCTGCCATTTGATTTCCTCAAGTGTTTTTATTCCAAAATTCAGATTGCCCTCTGAAAACAGGAAACAGTTCATGAGACAGGCTTAGAGGCACTCACTGAGGACCACAGGTCCTCAGGCTTCTTAGCGCTCAGGAACTTTCTGAAGTATTTCGAATAAAGCCTGTCAACACTCCTCACAAGTGAAAGAGCCATAGAACCAATGGCATTTTGCCCCTCCTTTCATCCTTCAGGGTTCAAAATGTAGTTTTAATTTTAATCCATTTACACAATATTAGATCCCTCTATCGTTAGATATGGCTTATCAGCAGTGGTTGCAAGGCTGCACGTGCAGCCATTTAAACTCCATGCTGTGGCCCTGTTTTGTTCTCCAAAAGTAAAGAAAAGGAGTTCACCTTTCTGACCCAATGGGCACATGATGGTATTAATGGCAGAAATGAGATCATGGAAATAACCGACTCCATTCAGCACCCCTACATTTTGTTGTGTTTTTACACCACGCTGCTTTTGACTTAACTGTCAAGTTCTTCTGATTTATCCTACTAAGGTGCTGGCATACCTTGTTTAGTAGTAATAGAACTGCCTTTCCGAGTGGAAATCACCCGTAATCCATTTTTGCCTTCCGCAGCTGGATGCTGGACGGGAGTTTTAGTTTCTTCTCCTTCCTCAGAAAGTTGGTCTGAAGGGGAAAAATCGATTCAGTTATGCATAGACCAGGTTGGTCGTGATTACGTAGCTCATGCAGTGACACTTCAGCCCATGGTTCATATAAAAAACTTTGTTGCTGTTTTGTTTTTTTTGTTTGTTTGTTTGTTTGTTTTTAAACAGCTACACTGACCTGATGAACTCCTAAGTAGAATACACTAGGACAAAACATCTAGGACTCTAGATTCTCTCTGCAGCTTTAACTACTACACAACACATTGCTCTTCAGACAGAAAAAAGAAATTTCCTTCCTAGTTTCACATAGAATTTTACACAAAAGACCAGCTAAAGCCAGGAGTGGTTCTAAGCTTTCCTCCAACGTTTCAGCTTCTGTCCACTGACTGCCAGACAAAGCCACCAGTGACCTGGCCAGACTGCCTGCCCTATCGCTAGTCAGACCTCAGGTCATCTGTGATTTATACACTCATTTACAGCACAGATTCCTTCCAAGAACCAAAGATTTAACACATTCATTTACAGCACAGATTCCTTCCAAGAACCAAAGATTTAACACATTCATTTACAGCACAAATTCCTTCAAGAACCAAAGATTTAACACATTCATTTACAGCACAAATTCCTTCAAGAAACAAAGATTTACACATTCATTTACAGCACAAATTCCTTCAAGAACCAAAACATGCTCACCATCATCATCTTCATCATCATCTGCAGCATTGATTACAACTGGAGGGTGTGTAGGGCTTGGGACATTTTCAGAGTTTTCCACTTTCGTCACCCCCTTAGCTGTGGAGAGGGATTTGACTGGACAGAAAGTTTGTTTTGCTGCAGTGACATCTGAGCCACTTTCAGATCATCGTCCGCGCACTCAGGCGGACTTGGCAGTGTAGCTAGAGGAAGAGGAGGATCATCGGTAATATGGCAGTTTAAAACTTTGACCACAATGCAAAGAGATGGTAGCAAAGGCAGATAACCCGCACAGACAACGAATTCAGCATCTCCTTTTGCCCATCCCATCACTGCTTACACCGTGAACAATGATTTCCCTTCCAACAACAACACATCTCCCTACCACCCAGCAAAAGAGGAAACAACAGGAAGCAAACTGCAAGGCAAACATCACACAAAGCAAAGAGAAGCTGAGCACGAAAGCAGAAAACAAACACCAGCAGTACACTCGGTGCAGTACACCTATGACTGCAGACCTTTTCCTGCCCTCACAAATGAACAGTTACCTGACGCCCCCTACAGGATTGGCACCCACTAAGTAATACTCAAAATTAATTCTTCAGCGCTTAAAGAAAAAGGACCTAAACTCACTCTTGCTTGGTGGTAAGAATTGTCCATCGATGTAACGTCCCTTTGCATGATGAAAAGCACAGTTGGCTTTCTGACAGCCTCCCGGCTGGTTCTCCCAGTAGCAAGGAATCTCACTGCGCTTTTTCTGAAGGCAGAAAGAAAGAAAAGCTCGTGATAACATGCACCTGAGGCTTGCAAAGAGATGCACAGCTCCAGATCGTGACAGCTGTCACAACACAGTGCTGAAACAGCATTCCAAAGGTCAGTTTCTCAGTTAAGTGTAGTATTTCTGGGCATATTCACAAAGTTTGCATAAGCTGTAACCACTATGCACATTTAGTTTGGTCATCACTCAGTTTGAGAAGACAGGCACTCTCAGACATCACTTGAGGGTGGCTTAAACTAATACACCTAGGATTATACTAGGATTATTCAGAGGGAAAAAGAACATCTGAAATTGCCTAGGTTAACCCTGTCTAGAACTACTTCTTGGAGACTTAGTTCTGCTGCACCTTTAACTTTCCCCACTTCCTACCCCAGGCAGCTACAACAGCGTTATCTGAAGGACTGTGGGTCAGAAGACACCTGATAGTTCATTATCAAGCCTGCTCCCATGAGGATAGAACAGCCTGTTTATTACCCCCCTGCTCCAGCACGTTTTAGCAGTCTATTTAACAGCTATTCTGCATCTCTTGAGAAAACTGTCAGCATCTAATAAAAAAAAAATAAACAAATATCTTGCTAAGACATACCTAAGGCATTGATTTTATTTCCCTCTGCTTCCTCCCACCCCCTCTCTTGGTAACAGAAACCAGTATGATTTTGAAGCAAACAAATCTATCCTGCAAAAGCACAATCAGTACACCTACGGCACTGAAAAATGCTTTTGTGGATTTATTTTGAGAACACATTGTTAGGCACTCACGTCAATTTCCATGTGTCTGAATCGGCAGACATTCCTGAAACAACGACCCTCCTGCCACAGCTTGCAGACCGTCTCATTGCCCAGAGCAGCTTCGCAGTGGCGGTAGGCACATTTGTCTCCCTGGAACCAAAAGGAAACCAACAAGGAAAATAGAGTACAGCCTCAAAAATGGCCATGCTGCTGCCTAATGGTGCTACAACTGAATTCACAATCTATCTGGTTCTCAAGTTAACCAAAGACCAGTGTGCTTCCTCCTCCTAATCTACTCCTTCCTGAAAAAAAGGGGGAAAAAAAGCAAAGCAAAGGAAAGCCAGCCATACCTTGCTACAGGTAGAATAGAAATAGAAGTAGCAATCGTCTCCTTGTTTAGACATGCCGACGAGTTCTGCTAACAAGCTCGGGTTCTCTCCACAGGGACTTCCTCTGCTCTTGGAGAGAGCTGTCTTCACCCTTGCTTGGGCTGAAAGTCTTCTACTGGCTTGTGATCAGTGAAATCTTCTTTTTAAAAGTAACCCGAAAGAAAGTAACAAGTGAAAAATAATGAGGAACAAACATTTTTCCAGCTTTCTTCAGTTAATCAAATCAAGTTATCAGTCTCTCAAAGAGAGCAAAGCCTTGAAATCAGCTGTTACATGAACTAACTAAATATTAAAGTTCTGTAAAGCTGCCAGGAGCTTTGTCAGCAAGCGTTCTCTTCCACATCCTCAATAATATGACCTGGAGCACATCTGGAAGCCTGAAAACGGAGTCACTCCTTAAAAAACCACCTGATGATACATGCAAGTCAATAATCAACTATGGCTACAAATAACTTCTCTAGAACACAGTTAGGACGCATTAAACAGCACGTTCCAGGCCCTGTGGGTCTTCGATTTCACCTACCTGGACAACCTCAGCAAAGTTATCGATCTTCAAAGGCTTCCAGTTAACTGCTCCTGTAGGCCGAACCAAGACTGAATCCGTGAATTAATAATAAAGGGGTAGGAAGAATTTTCCTCCTCACTTTGCCAAGGGAACCTCTCATCCACAATTCAAACATAGGATGCGCTTTTAAACAGCTTATAACTAAGAGAGGAAGCAAGTCCATTTGAATGCTCTCTCAGACTGGATGCAGCCACGGTTAGTTAGCTCTTCAAAAAAATAAAAAACAAAAACCAAAACAAAACAAAAACAAAAAAAAAAACAGCGCATTTAGAGATGAACTCGTGATTCAAAGTGGCTGCAAAAATGAGGCTCCATCTTCCACAGCCGGACAATTTAACTTTTTTTTTCTTTTTTTTTTTTTAATTTAAAATTCAGCATGTTCCAATCTCTGGTCTTCAAGATTTCTTCACCTATTAAGAAAACACAAAAACCTTTCCCCGTCTTTATTACCTGTACAGCAAAAAACATACCAGTGCATCTAAATCCACAGATGTGCATACGCATACACACATCTGTGTTTATACACACACGAGGAGGGAGTGAGAGAAAGTTAGCGAGAGCGACACTGAAAATCAGAATTTTTGCCTTTTCGACACAGAGAGCGCGTAAAAATTCTCTCATTTTGAGGGAACTAGAAAAAAATGGAGGCTCTGCAAAAGATTTTGATGAGTATGCCTTCGAGGCCGATGCTTTGTAACATGAGGGATCTGGGGGCCAGCACACAAATATGCATACGGATGTACATGCATACAGGATAAACATATCTATACACCCAAGCGTGCACAGTAGATGTTGTATGATCTCCATATCGAGAACAACTCGTAGCCCTGATCAGACATGTAGAGTTGCAATCAATTAACAGCAGCAAGACAGCAGATCAAGGGTACAGCAAGCTTTGAGAGGCAGGGGAATGCTCACTTTGCCAGTGGCACGGCTGCATGATACCAAGGATTTTGAATTACTTTGATTTTTTGGAAGCAATTTGGTTTTTCTTTCTGCGCTGTAGCTGTGGTGGTTTTACCGTGCTGGGCAGCTAAACCCCACAACCGCTCTCTCACTCCCCCTCCTTTAGATGAGGAGGGGGAGAAGTAAAGCAAAGAACAACTCACGGGTTGAGATAAGGATAATTTAATTAAAGGGAAAAAATTATAATAATTAAATAAAGACTACCATGAACTAAACAATTTAACTAAGGGGAAATAAAAAGGGAAAGGGGAGGGGAAAAGGAAAAATAAAAAGAAGGGAGGAAAACAAACAAACAAAATAAATGAAGGCTATATGGAAGTGCAGAGGAAAGAAATTACTCTCTACTTCCCACAAATGAGCCATGATTGACCACGTCCTTGAAGCAAGGCCTCAACGCACGCAGCCGGTGTTCGAGAGGAGGACCGACGTTTTCCCAACGAGAGCCCACCCCTCCCCTCTTCTTCCTGTTTCCACCTTTTATTGCTGAGTGGGACATCACATGGTATGGAATATCCCTTTGATTGCTTTAGGTCAGCTGCCCTAGTGATGTTTCTCTCCTCACCTTTTTGCCCACCCCCTAGGAGGGTTAGAGAAAGGCCCAGTGCTGTGCCACTGCTGCTCAGCAGTACACACAACACTGGTGTGATAACACTGCTGTTCCAGCTACAAGTACAGAGTACGGCACTGTATGGGCTGCTGCAGGGAAAGTAAACATTCCAGCCAGACCCAGTACAGTAGCAAATACCACAGGTTTGCCATCACGTGCTGTTCCCTAATCCATATATCCATCATCAGCCATTGCTGCAGGATCATGAAAGGTTAGAGAAGACGACTTAGGTCCAATTTAACAGCCAATGAGTTTTCGATGAGCAGAGCTGCAACAGATTTTATTTCGCCACAAGCATTTTTTTTTCTTTTTTTCTGATATGAAGTCAGAAATTTTGATTTTTTTTTTTTTTAAAGACACTAAATGTCACAAAACCTGCAACCAGACCAGATAAAGTTCAATTCAGAGTGATTCTGAATCCTTTCGTTAAAACGCTGCACATTTCTGTGCAAATTATTTCTGACTCTTCTGGACAAAAGTGGATGAAATAGTTCTTACAAATTAATAATAAAAGGTTGGAAGCTTTTACTCACACAAACACTAGTGAATTTTCCAGGAAATATTGTTTTGGCAGGGAATTTTCCCAAATCTAAAATAAAGAGAGGAAAAGTTGGGTTCTCATATTAGTTACTGCTTTTGACTGCTGGACAAAGGGAATAAAAACAGTAGTTAAGTGCAAGGTTTCCTTCTCTTCTTTAGTATGGATAGGAATCGTCACTTCGGACCTTTAGCACCTTCAGAAACACACCCAGTGCCATGCAGGTTCCTCTGCAGCTACTTCTAACAATTACTGGTGCTCCTTAGCATGGAAGTTTGACTCAAAACACTCTCCAGATTTAGCTCTTTTGACTGCCCAAGGAGCTCATCATTTTGCTTGTTGCCTTCCATTTTCCTGAACACACCGGGAACGCTGTTCAGAATCTGAATGGATCTGGTCTAAGGAATGGGAAGAAAGCAAAACCAACGATACCTTGCAGTATTCCAAATTCCAAAAAAGCAGTCTCATTTTAAAAAGGACCTCAAAAGCTTTTTTTTTTTTTAAACTGACATCTGCCAACATAGCAATCCAAGCGCTAAACCAACTGAAGTTGCCCCTGAAAGCCTGAATAAAAATGAGTAACTCTGGTGCACTCAGCAGGTCTGTAATAGAAGTTGGTAAGGGTTTTAGATTTCTTTTTTTTTTGCTCCAGGGTGCTGGTAAAATTTTTGCATTAAGAGATTTTGAACCTTTTGTACCAAAGAATTAGAGATGCGCTACAGTGCCAGTAGCTGGGGGTCTGGAAATACACACCAACAAGTGTCATAAGCTTTGCCTTTGCTGAAGGAAGATGAATACTACAAAGAAAATCTGTCTAGTTTGTTTTACAGGCTTGTCTTTCTCAGTACGGAACAAACTGACCTCCCTGGTCTAACTTTGCAGTGCCTATTCTGCCTTTGTCCTGCAGAGAAGAGCAAGAAAGGAACAAATCTATTTTTGCACCCCAAAAACGCATTAGAGGAGGATTATCACACCCACCTAAGGGTACTTCCTTGTTTGTTTATAAAGCACAAAGCATTTCTCTTGGACAGTCTCTGTTGCTGGCCTCTTTTGTGCCTTCCATTTATAATAAAGATATTAAGATGCTTACCCCTTGCTTGTTTTTTTTTTTTATTTGTTTGTTTGTTTGTTTTTGTTTTTTTTAAAGAACAGTGGAAGTGGAGAGTCGGATGACAAGCAAGAACAAACACCAGAAACTCCTTGTTCTGCCCCTGCTTTTTAATCACCCAGCATCACCCCGGCTGCAAAACAGCCTCTGCTGATTTACCTGCTTGTTAAAGCACCCCACAGGCTGCAAGTGCGGTGTGCTAGGTGTCAAGTTATATTTAACGGTGCACACGTAACCATTCATCTTCCCACAGTCGAAGCACAGAACAGCCTCTTGCTAACACAACTCATCCCTGCTGCTGCAAGAAACCTCATGGCCTGCAGGAAAACCTCAAGCTAAGAGTTCCAAAGCAAAAGCAGAAAACGCATCATTTGTACTCTTTCTATTTGAGGGAATTCTAGCTGCTAAATGCTGCCTACATCTGAGGGCACGTTCTGAGGCTGCCGGGAAGGACACTCAACACCCACTGACAGCAGGAGTGCAAAGATGCCAGCCAAGAAGGCAAAGGTTAGAGCTGAACGCTGCCTCAGCTTCCTCCAGCAGCCAGCTGGGGGTCACCTTTCACCACGCTCTCTGAGACTCGGAGCCCCGAGTTACCGCAGCCGCCACGTACAGCTGCTCCTTGCTGGCCCAAACTATTTGAAGAGTCTTCAGACTTCAGGGACCTGTTTTACGACAGCCTCAAGATCAAATTCATCTGTTCCTGAAGGCGCTGATCGTCCTGCTGTTTCTGTAGCTGTCAAAGAACAATCCTGAACTGAGGCACTCGTCTGATCAAACAGTGCTTCGGCACAGATTTCTCTTTAGCTTGACACATCAAGGTGAAGACGAATCGATTCTTGCAAGCAACCTCTCAAGCAGGGATCTAATAAGGTGACCAAAACGACAGATCTGTTTTGCAGATCTGAGCACGTCACTCTGCAGGGAATCACTTTCAAGCCTAAGATGTTTCACCCATCTCCCTGCCCCAGAGCGACACAAGGAAAGCTCTTAAGCAATTGCTAGCCTCTCCTCAGTGCTCACGAGTCCCAAATCACTAATTTTACAATATATAAACCATGGCAGCTGGCACCTAGATGGCACACGGTGACACTGCACACGTTGGCAGTGCTGTCAGGAGCTGGAAAGTCAGGGGTGAGGGGGTTAAGGGAAAACCACACATCAGTTTAGCAACTTGGCTCCCGTAGGATACTTCCTACGGCAGAAGTTTTAGCAAAGTCCCTCCCTCAGAGGGACCTGCTGGCTAATTAAAACAGGACTTCTGCTGGAGCAGTCAGAAGGCAGCAGGGTATCAGGAGATATCCAGTGGGCATCACCGTCAGCCTGTGGCAGTTTGGGGTCCAGGTATCAGTGGTTATGCGTGGTTTTCTCTGCTTCACTTTCTCCAAAGCTGTGAAAAAATAGTTCTTTTACAGCACTGTACAGTCACACGTTACGGATGGAACCAGCTGCATCAACTTCCAGTACGACGGTGTTGGAAAAAGGTGCCTTTGGTGGTCAGGAGCACAACAGCTCTGGTGAGGTGTTATTTAAGTGTGTTCTTACATCTGAGTTTCCTCATAGCAGTATGTAGCTGAGGGGGTCCAGGTTTCCCAGGTAAGATTGATGTTTTTTCTCCTACCAAGCACCAGCTCAGTATACAAAGCTCTGTTAATAACACCCAAGCGTGTAGATGTTAAACTGAAACTGCTTTTAAACCTATTTGTTGTTACGAAAATAGCTTAATACACCATCTTCACAGGGTAAAAATTCACATGGAAGGACAAAAAAACCCAGAAGCGCTTCCTGAGCTTCAGTTTACCAACAGCACCATCGGATTTAGATCCTGGCCTGGCAGCCAGGATGCAGGGTCTGTAAGCATTGCTGCGATGTGCAAGTGCCAAGGCAGGTTTCTGGCCTGCCCTGAATAAAATACCTTTTTTTTTTAATACAAACAGCGTGCCAGGTACGCTGTAATGCCAATGTGCCAGCTCAATAGAGGATGTCAAACAACAGAGGCGTTTATCCTAATTTCTGGCATGAAAACACTTTTAACAGCATTCTTTTCATGAAGAAAACCCTCTCTATCTTCTCCAATGCTCCAGGATCTGCTGCAGCTGCAGCAGCCGCGCTGGTACAACCCACATCTTTGCCAAATCTTTTCAATAATTGTGCTTTACCTCGGCAATGTTGAGGTCACTCCTCTTCCTCCTCCAGCTGAGCAAGCAGCTCGCTGGCTCTGCCACACCGCAGGTGCGGAAGCGAAAGCTGGGAACACAGGAGTCAAACTCTCAGTGCTCACAAAGCCACCAGGGCAGAGGGCTGACACAGAGGCACCCCGGATCCGCTCTCCCTCCCCGCTGCGAGGCTCGCAGCAGCCCCAACCCGAAGCACACACAATGCTTCGCATGGTGATGTCACCGCTGATTCTGAGTCCCCACGTGAGGATCTGCTTCACCACTCTCAACGTTGGTGTTGGTTTTTGATTTTTGTTTTTTTTTTTTTTTTCTTTTAAACATTCTCAGCTTATGGGAAACCATCAGGTAAACCACAGATCACTAGGGAAGAAGGCCCACACGAGGGAAGTCCGTGCTTTTCTTCCAGGCAGTGGCACGTGCTTTAACACGCCGCGTTCGACAAAGCAGCTCTCCCCGTTTTGCTCAGTGGCAACAGGCACGACTGCAACGCACACAGGTGTAGGCAGCACCTGCAGGTCCCAAACCCTTAACCCGTTTTTAGAGAGCACCAATTTTTTAAGTAGTGCTTTTCCCTGAATCCATGACCCCTTCTTTCCTTTATTTCTATCGGGTGGCTCTCCTCCATTTTCCTCCTCAGTGTCTGAGCAGACACTGGGAATCGTTTCCGGAGGAAGGGCACGGCTGAAGCTCCTCCATCTACTCTCCGAGAAAAGAGAGTATGTTAAAGAATACATCTTTCCTTTCTTTTCCCTTTTTTAAATACAATTTCTGAAATCAACGCTGCGGCCTGGCAGCAAATACCTACGGGACTAAAGGTGATTCCTCATCCTCACTGTAACGTTGTAGTTAACCTCCCAACGAACCCATCTCCCCAGGAAGCGGCCATTTGAGATGGGAAGGGGCAGAGCAAGAGGAAGCTCTCCTTAGCCTAGCTCTTCCCCCAACACCACCTCGCCACCCAGCACCAAATTCAACTCACCTGCTCCGCCCGATCACTCGAACGGGCGTCCGACGCTGGCACACGCCGCAGCGGTGGTTCTGACGTGCCTTAAATCACCTCTCCGCAGAATATCTCGGGTCTGTACGCTCAAATAACGCAGTATTTGAGAAATAACGCCCAGAGCTCACACTCTGAGTGCAGCCCAACAGCACCGAAGCACCGGTAGGCTAAACATTCCAAACCTGGCAACAAGGCTGACCCAAGCAACAGCACGGAACCCTTCTGCACCTTCAGCGTGGACATCAGCGTAAGGAAACACAGACCTCCTCGATCCAAATTTTAAGCGAGAAACGCAAAAGGTCACCCAACCGGCTTGTTTTCAGCAAGCTAAAGGAGAAATTAAGGCGACAACCGGGTGCATCCAGAGTTAGTCAGATCCTGAAGGCAGTTCCTTGGGGGAACGGAGGAGCAACGCGCCAGATGAGGGCTGCCTTACAGCGCACCCCTTAGAGGCACTGCTACGGAAGGAAGGCAGAAGGTTGGAACTCGAAAGAACTAGCAAGGCGCCCGTTAAGGGGGAAATCTTTCATTTTTTTCTCAGCAGAACCTCCCCTCTCCCCTCTACCCCCCCCATGAAGGCAGACCGGGGACTCTTTGCTTCCTTAGGGAGAGGGCAGGGACGGGGCAGGGTGGTGGGACAGATGGCCAGAGGTTCGGATGGACGGACAGACAGCCGGACAGAGGGCCCAGCAAGGCCTGACGAAGGGCTCAGGAGCGGGAGGGAAGGGCAGGGCGAGGGGAAAGGCAGAGAAGTACAAATCTCTTTTTCCTTGTGATAACTTTTCTTGACCAAAAAACACGATTGTGAATGAGGCAAAATGAAAGATGTAACATGGGGACGTGCGGATACTCACGATGATGCAGCCTTCTATCCGCATGTTCACCTGCTCATAGAGCCACACCTGGATCCTCGACCTCTGCAGAACGAAGGAGGAGAGTAAGTCGGGCCACAAACACTGAGCACTTTTGTTCTCTCATGTGTTCAGAAATACCTGCTAGCCACAGCCACGACAGCTCCCAAACGCTCCGAGGAGCAACTCTCAGGGGCAGTTCCAATGTGCAATCTGACATTTGAGCGTTATACCATCGGGTGAATACTACACGTTTGGTGAAGAACACGTTTCCAGTCACAAGGGAACACCCCTGCACGCCCGGCTACACGAGGGGGAAATGCCGGGCTCCTTGTGCCCACCAGCACACCGCACAGCTCTCCATCCCCCACAAACCCGTCCCGGGACACAGCCAGGAGCCGAAAACTCACCGAGGGGAATCCCCAGACCCTCCCCACTCCCCCCACACTCCCCAAATCCCCATCCCCGCCCCCTCCCCGCGGTACTCACGTTCTGCAGGTAGCGGAAGATGAGGTTCTGGGGCGCTGCGTTAAGGGCTCAGCACGGGGACGACAGTTCCGGGCTCGGGACAAGGCCCCAAACCCCACAGCGAGGCCTCAGGGCCCCGCGACAAGGCCTCAAGGCCCGGGCCGAGCCCCCTGAGGTCCGAGCCGCCCCCCACCCACCTCCCCGGCACCCCCCAGCCGCAGGAAGGATACGATGGGCTGCACCATCACCTTCTGCACCTTCTGGCCCTGCCCGCGGTACGCCATGGCTGCTGCCGCCTCGCCGCTCCCGCTCCCAGCACCGCAGGCAGAAGAGGCGAAGGCTGATGGTAGAACAGGGCTTCTTGGGGTGAAGGGAAAGCGAGGGCAGGTGGGCGCAGTCTCTGAGCTCTCCTCCTCCTGAGTTTGCTTTTTCTCCCCCATTTCTGAGCCGGCAGAAGTCCCCGTGAAGTCCTTCGGCACGATGAAGGCCTGCGTGAGCTCCAGCAGCAGTTTCGTCGGCGGAGCTTTTCCCTGGTGGGGCCGGGGCGTCACAGCACACACACACACACACACACAGAGACGCGTGGTTTTGTCCAAACATTAAGTATTTACAACAAATTCGACAAGCGCTTTTCCTCTGCCAGCAGCAAATGCCTGAGGGCCCCCACAGCTTCACAAATCATAGCGGGAAGTGCCTACCGTGCCGCGAAAAGTTCGGAAAATAATTCAAAATTGATCTGCTAGGGGAAAAAAAACGATGGCTGGTGGCAGGGTACACAATACACCCGAATCTCAGCTCTGTCCTCCGCAGGGTCAGTGCCCACGCCCAAGTGCGATGCTGATGGCACCCGAACATTTGCTGTAGCAGGCAGCAGAGCCAGCAGCTCAGGGGAGCAACTTTTAAAACCAAGAGGCACTTAAACAACCCTTCATCGACCCTGTGACTGCGGCAGAGTCCCGACTGCTCGCCCCGGAGTCCTCACACAGGCAAAAAGCACCAACCAAAGCCTGGGGGAACTTTGGTATAGCACAAGAGAAGGGAGTGGGGGTAGTGGAGCCGCATGGCAGAGCTGCTGCTTTTCACCATTTGATCCTCCCTGATAATTGAAAGGAAGGCTGGGTGGGCTGACCCCCACCCCCATTCCTGGCAGCAAGTTTGGTCCACAACACACTGGAACAACGATTCTGCTCCCTCCCACCCCTACAGCTTCATCATCTGACACGGGTACAGTCAAAACAATGGCATACACGAGTAAAAGTCAAGAGTTGACATAGTAACTCCAGGATTTGGCTATCAACTGTCCGAGAAATCAGAACACCGAAGCTTCACAATGTGCCCAACATCGAGTTGTGCCAAGGGCGGAGGAAGGAAGAAGCTTTACATTTAAGCCTTCAGAGCATCGCTCCATCAGAAGATCGATTTGCAGCCACCATGGCGTGCCAATGGAGATCTTTCTGTGCCAAAAGAAGTGCTTTGTCCTCTCGATATCGAAGGTAACCACCTATAGTTACAGAATGGATGCACAAGACCTTAACTCTGACCAGCAGGGAAATTTAGGACAACTGAGGGCAGATCCTGCCAATTTCTACCACTTCGGACTGTGCTTTAAGTCTCATTGCAAAGCCTCAGTTAGAAAAAGGATCACCTCGGGGTATCCAACAAGAAGAACAGTTTTAATTTTTTTTTTTTTTTAATTATACCCTAGGACTACGCAGTTCAACTGTCAATCATCTCGGAGAGTTCAAGGAGGAGGTCATCCTCGTCCTTCCCTGGGTCTAAGTCGATTTCGGCTTCCAGTCTGCCTCCTGAGATTTCCCAAAGTAGCTTCTCAAAATCTTCATCCGCAGATAAGGGCACGTTCCCTGTGGAACTCAGCCAGCGTGTCCGTGCCTCTTCTGGCTGGGAAGAAGCTGAGGTCGAGGTCTCGAGATCCGTCTCCATCTGCTCCTCAAATCTTTCCGGGCTTCCAAGACGCACTTCAGGTCTTGGGAGAGCAAGAAAGAACAATCAGGATATGCCATTTCTTAACGGGAAATCCTTTTCCTGCAAACCGGCTCTTAAAACTGTAGGCAAGCCCTCCTATGCTTCAATCTTACACAGGGATTGTTATCAATCAACCCAGGGCTACATTTAGAGCCCGATGTGTTACCAGGTACATTTTTCAGTCTGGGGGTTTATCTGTGAAGCCAGGGCACCTGGAGTTGAGGTGGCATTCTTGAGGACCAAAAGGCAGAGGACACTACTCATCATCTATCACCTCACGAGGAAGTAGAACTTCACCTCATCCTCGTTCAGGTATTCAGACAACCCAAGAAGTCACCGGAAAGCTGTGCTGACTTGCAGCATTTCAAGAAAGCCTAATTAAGCAATCCTGCTAGCTGCTAGAAAGTGGTTTCAGGTGACTTATTCCTTTGATGGATTTTGGCTTCAATTATCTCAGAACCCTCATTTTTTCCCACATGTGACAGAACTTATGTTTCCCTGGGGATATACACTGATTAAGAAAAAGAACAAGTTGGGGTTGTCACCTGTTTTGGGGATTTTCTTCAAGTCTGATGGCTGGGACGTGCTCCGGCACGTCTGAAACACCCTAGAAAGCAGCAAAACAGTATTTATGACACATGGGTAAAAGATTCCTTAATAGCTTTTTCCTCCACACTGCTTCTCCTCTGGCATTGCGGAGCCGTGGCCAAAATACAAAACCAAGGTGCTCCTGAAGAAAGTTCACATTCACCTGGAGGTTACTCACGATCTGGTGTCTTTTAAGAACATGGCATTAATGGACAAAATCCCCCACACCAGAGAAATCACAGCATCAGAGTACCGGTTAAAGAGTGCCATTCATCTCATAAATACAGAAGGGTTCTACAAGCATCCTGGAGACAGCTACTGGATTTCTAAGGAAACAGAAGGCCTGCAGAACGTTTGAGTTTTCCACCTTTTCAAATAGAGGAGGGTAGAAATTTAACAAGGGATCCATCGCTGCATTAGCCCCTGGCCTTACCATGGCTGCTTTTCTGGCTGGAGGTCCCATCATGTCAGCATCAAAGGCAGTCTGTAGTTCCACAGCTGCTATGGCAGACGGGTAACTCCCAGGTGCCTTACGTTTCAGTGCCTTCTTCTTGGGGAAAGTGACTTTCCCACGCGAAGGCTTCGCAGATGTCATAAAGTTGGCTAGAGTAAAAGGAAGAGAGAACTGATACAGTCTTGCTCTGCCTCAGGAAAAATCCAGGTTCTCTTAATCATTTCCACAGTCCTTCTACACACTTAAATGCATTTGGCCAGCACAATTACACCGCCATTGCCTGGATTCTCAGGAATCTTTTCCACATAGTAAACTCTGTCTACCAACAAGCCATACAAAGGAACAAAGAAACCGAAGAGCTACAGTAAATAATAATCCAGGACAAGGGAAACCTCAGACACATAGCAATCCTAAGTGCAAGCTAGGTTCACAAATATAGACAGCTTTTATATTTAAAGTCCTGCTCCCGCTAGGAAAGGAAAAAGCAGCAGTTATAGTAGGACAAGAGTGTATGCAACTCTTCTACCAGCTTCCTCTCCCTTGCAGTGATGTCCCACAGTTAAGTTGTTCTACAAAGTCCACATTTGTAGTGGCATTTTCTAGTCTCCCGTTCCTTACCTAACATCTGGCTGGCAGGAAAAGAAACAAACTAAGAAAAAGAAAGTACACCCTTCGCTTCGTAGCACTGCGTGGCAAAATGCACCCAGCCAGAGTTACAGCATGAGAATTGTCATCTTCTGTCTGTATTTCAGAAGACAACCTAAGTAACTCTTAACCTTCAACACTTACTTTTAGCTTCCTGGCCCTGAAATTGAGCTGCCACTTTCCCTGCTGGTTCAGTATTAAAGAAGCCAGCAGTAGATTTGACAGCAGCTTCCTCCTGCCGAAGCTTCTCTTGTTGTTCTCTCTGTTGCCACTTCTCCCACCGTCTCTCTTCAAAGCTCTTCTCTGGACATTTACGAGTTCCACTCTGCTGAGTGGGCTAGAAGGAAAGAAAAGTAGTGCATGAGTAGGACAAAAAAAATAAATAAAATCCGTGGAGATTTCGTTAAGAAAATCTGATCAGCAATCCCTCCAAAATGGTCTTGATGTGGAACAGCATATTAATCTCGTTCAGGTTACTGTTGGTTTTCTTGTTTGTTTGTTTGTTTGTTTTTTTTCCCATAAAATTCTGCCTGTAACAAGAGCCATGCTTTACTATGGACGCAGTCTCACATATCTGCAATATCCACTATGGCAAGCTTCTTTAAACAGCTAGGGTGTTCTGCTGTACATCTATTTATCACATTCTTTTTAAGCAGCAGAAAGTCATACAAGTTCCCCTATACAGTATCCACTGACAGATTGATTTCCTTGAACACAGAACTCTGGCCTTCTGTATTAAATCCTTCATGTCTGACAGATCAAGTCAGTAAGAACAAAAAGAATTCCCTCCACGTTAACTGTGTAGATTTCAGCTGGTGCTAACAGGGTTTCTTTCTTGCTGTGGTATAAACAGACTGATTCCAAGTTTGAGGATTACACAGTTGTCTGGAAATGCTGCTGGCGATAGGATTTAGACTGCACTGCAGCTCCTACCAGCTGCTGAAGGGTAAGAACACACTCAAGAGGGTGGCACACGGTGAGTAACAAAACTTGTCAGAATTATCAGAAATTGTACGAATGTATGTGTGTCTTCACAGAGGACTCACCTGTACATCAGGTCCAGAGGAAAGTTTAGGAAAAGGCCGGTTCAATTCCACTGCCTTCTTTTCTTCTTTTTCAGGTGCTTTAAAAAAAGACAAAAAAAAGTGTTGTCAACGGCAGAAATAAAGAAAGCTGGGTACTTGTTTCCTTTGTGCATTTATTTCCTTGTGTCCCATGAGAGAGAGAGAGAAAGGCTACAATGTGCAAGCCATTCAGCATTTATCCATGAAGCAGATCCTGAGCAAACTGAACTTGCTCAATATGGGAAGCACCTCACTGGGGCAGGCATTAAAGCATCTTATTACCTGTTAGTTTTGTGCTCCATAAAGATTTCTGCTCTGCTGGGGCAGGTCCGGGTTGTGCTGAGGGAGCTGGCACATCTCCTTCACTCTGCTGCATCCGCAGAGCTTTCTCACGCTTTATTTCTTCCAAGGTTTTAACACGCACTTCTCCTTCTGGCTTGACTTTTCCTGCCGGCTCCTTCGCCTGCCCTTTGCTGGGCCCGGACAGAGCGAGCTGCTTCTTGGACTCACCCTGAATTTTGCTCTTGCTATGGCATTCTCCTGCTTTTTTCTTCTCTTCTACCAAGCGATTATTCTTTTTTTCAGACAAGGCTTCAGAGAAAGTTTGCATGCGACCTGCACGAGCAGCTCTTGCCCCTGCGCTGGAATCTTCAGTTTTACCGTGCCCTTCAGCCTCGGCTTTGGCTTGAGTTTCGCGTCTCTGAAGAGCTTTCTCACGACGGATTTCCTCCAGTGTTTTCACATGGATCTCTCCCATCGGCTTAGCAGCCTTCCCTGTCATCATCAAGAAATGAGGAGAAGCACCAACATTTAAAGAGAGTCCAGCAATATTTTAAGTCTCCAAAATTTGTCAGAGCACTAAGGAAAACTCATCTTGAGCGTTCCCAATAATGCATCTTAGAACAATATCCTTAGAACAACATTCTCCTCCTCCTCTGAGCCACTTGTATTTTGAAGACCAGCCCTATCCAGAGAGAACTGCTACACAGAAATGCTGCTTTACGGGAGTTTTAGTTTCTTCTCCTTCCTCAGAAAGTTGGTCTGAAGGGGAAAAATCGATTCAGTTATGCATAGACCAGGTTGGTCATGATTACGTAGCTCATGCAGTGACACTTCAGCCCATGGTTCATATAAAAAACTTTGTTGCTGGTTTTTTTTTGTTTGTTTGTTTGTTTGTTTGTTTGTTTTTAAACAGCTACACTGACCTGATGAACTCCTAAGTAGAATACACTAGGACAAAACATCTAGGACTCTAGATTCTCTCTGCAGCTTTAACTACTACACAACACATTGCTCTTCAGACAGAAAAAAGAAATTTCCTTCCTAGTTTCACATAGAACTTTACACAAAAGACCAGCTAAAGCCAGGAGTGGTTCTAAGCTTTCCTCCAACGTTTCAGCTTCTGTCCACTGACTGCCAGACAAAGCCACCAGTGACCTGGCCAGACTGCCTGCCCTATCGCTAGTCAGACCTCAGGTCATCTGTGATTTATACATTCATTTACAGCAAAGATTCCTTCCAAGAACCAAAGATTTAACACATTCATTTACAGCACAAATTCCTTCCAAGAACCAAAGATTTAACACATTCATTTACAGCACAAATTCCTTCAAGAACCAAAGATTTAACACATTCATTTACAGCACAAATTCCTTCAAGAAACAAAGATTTACACAATCATTTACAGCACAAATTCCTTCCAAGAACCAAAACATGCTCACCATCATCATCTTCATCATCATCTGCAGCATTGATTACAACTGGAGGGTGTGTACGGCTTGGGACATTTTCAGAGTTTTCCACTTTCGTCACCCCCTTAGCTGTGGAGAGGGATTTGACTGGACAGAAAGTTTGTTTTGCTGCAGTGACATCTGAGCCACTTTCAGATCATCGTCCGCGCACTCAGGCGGACTTGGCAGTGTAGCTAGAGGAAGAGGAGGATCATCGGTAATATGGCAGTTTAAAACTTTGACCACAATGCAAAGAGATGGTAGCAAAGGCAGATAACCCGCACAGACAACGAATTCAGCATCTCCTTTTGCCCATCCCATCACTGCTTACACCGTGAACAATGATTTCCCTTCCAACAACAACACATCTCCCTACCACCCAGCAAAAGAGGAAACAACAGGAAGCAAACTGCAAGGCAAACATCACACAAAGCAAAGAGAAGCTGAGCACGAAAGCAGAAAACAAACACCAGCAGTACACTCGGTGCAGTACACCTATGACTGCAGACCTTTTCCTGCCCTCACAAATGAACAGTTACCTGACGCCCCCTACAGGATTGGCACCCACTAAGTAATACTCAAAATTAATTCTTCAGCGCTTAAAGAAAAAGGACCTAAACTCACTCTTGCTTGGTGGTAAGAATTGTCCATCGATGTAACGTCCCTTTGCATGATGAAAAGCACAGTTGGCTTTCTGACAGCCTCCCGGCTGGTTCTCCCAGTAGCAAGGAATCTCACTGCGCTTTTTCTGAAGGCAGAAAGAAAGAAAAGCTCGTGATAACATGCACCTGAGGCTTGCAAAGAGATGCACAGCTCCAGATCGTGACAGCTGTCACAACACAGTGCTGAAACAGCATTCCAAAGGTCAGTTTCTCAGTTAAGTGTAGTATTTCTGGGCATATTCACAAAGTTTGCATAAGCTGTAACCACTATGCACATTTAGTTTGGTCATCACTCAGTTTGAGAAGACAGGCACTCTCAGACATCACTTGAGGGTGGCTTAAACTAATACACCTAGGATTATACTAGGATTATTCAGAGGGAAAAAGAACATCTGAAATTGCCTAGGTTAACCCTGTCTAGAACTACTTCTTGGAGACTTAGTTCTGCTGCACCTTTAACTTTCCCCACTTCCTACCCCAGGCAGCTACAACAGCGTTATCTGAAGGACTGTGGGTCAGAAGACACCTGATAGTTCATTATCAAGCCTGCTCCCATGAGGATAGAACAGCCTGTTTATTACCCCCCTGCTCCAGCACGTTTTAGCAGTCTATTTAACAGCTATTCTGCATCTCTTGAGAAAACTGTCAGCATCTAATAAAAAAAAAATAAACAAATATCTTGCTAAGACATACCTAAGGCATTGATTTTATTTCCCTCTGCTTCCTCCCACCCCCTCTCTTGGTAACAGAAACCAGTATGATTTTGAAGCAAACAAATCTATCCTGCAAAAGCACAATCAGTACACCTACGGCACTGAAAAATGCTTTTGTGGATTTATTTTGAGAACACATTGTTAGGCACTCACGTCAATTTCCATGTGTCTGAATCGGCAGACATTCCTGAAACAACGACCCTCCTGCCACAGCTTGCAGACCGTCTCATTGCCCAGAGCAGCTTCGCAGTGGCGGTAGGCACATTTGTCTCCCTGGAACCAAAAGGAAACCAACAAGGAAAATAGAGTACAGCCTCAAAAATGGCCATGCTGCTGCCTAATGGTGCTACAACTGAATTCACAATCTATCTGGTTCTCAAGTTAACCAAAGACCAGTGTGCTTCCTCCTCCTAATCTACTCCTTCCTGAAAAAAAGGGGGAAAAAAAGCAAAGCAAAGGAAAGCCAGCCATACCTTGCTACAGGTAGAATAGAAATAGAAGTAGCAATCGTCTCCTTGTTTAGACATGCCGACGAGTTCTGCTAACAAGCTCGGGTTCTCTCCACAGGGACTTCCTCTGCTCTTGGAGAGAGCTGTCTTCACCCTTGCTTGGGCTGAAAGTCTTCTACTGGCTTGTGATCAGTGAAATCTTCTTTTTAAAAGTAACCCGAAAGAAAGTAACAAGTGAAAAATAATGAGGAACAAACATTTTTCCAGCTTTCTTCAGTTAATCAAATCAAGTTATCAGTCTCTCAAAGAGAGCAAAGCCTTGAAATCAGCTGTTACATGAACTAACTAAATATTAAAGTTCTGTAAAGCTGCCAGGAGCTTTGTCAGCAAGCGTTCTCTTCCACATCCTCAATAATATGACCTGGAGCACATCTGGAAGCCTGAAAACGGAGTCACTCCTTAAAAAACCACCTGATGATACATGCAAGTCAATAATCAACTATGGCTACAAATAACTTCTCTAGAACACAGTTAGGACGCATTAAACAGCACGTTCCAGGCCCTGTGGGTCTTCGATTTCACCTACCTGGACAACCTCAGCAAAGTTATCGATCTTCAAAGGCTTCCAGTTAACTGCTCCTGTAGGCCGAACCAAGACTGAATCCGTGAATTAATAATAAAGGGGTAGGAAGAATTTTCCTCCTCACTTTGCCAAGGGAACCTCTCATCCACAATTCAAACATAGGATGCGCTTTTAAACAGCTTATAACTAAGAGAGGAAGCAAGTCCATTTGAATGCTCTCTCAGACTGGATGCAGCCACGGTTAGTTAGCTCTTCAAAAAAATAAAAAACAAAAACCAAACCAAAACAAAAACAAAAAAAAAAAAACAGCGCATTTAGAGATGAACTCGTGATTCAAAGTGGCTGCAAAAATGAGGCTCCATCTTCCACAGCCGGACAATTTAACTTTTTTTTTTTTTTTTTTTTTTAATTTAAAATTCAGCATGTTCCAATCTCTGGTCTTCAAGATTTCTTCACCTATTAAGAAAACACAAAAACCTTTCCCCGTCTTTATTACCTGTACAGCAAAAAACATACCAGTGCATCTAAATCCACAGATGTGCATACGCATACACACATCTGTGTTTATACACACACGAGGAGGGAGTGAGAGAAAGTTAGCGAGAGCGACACTGAAAATCAGAATTTTTGCCTTTTCGACACAGAGAACGCGTAAAAATTCTCTCATTTTGAGGGAACTAGAAAAAAATGGAGGCTCTGCAAAAGATTTTGATGAGTATGCCTTCGAGGCCGATGCTTTGTAACATGAGGGATCTGGGGGCCAGCACACAAATATGCATACGGATGTACATGCATACAGGATAAACATATCTATACACACAAGCGTGCACAGTAGATGTTGTATGATCTCCATATCGAGAACAACTCATAGCCCTGATCAGACATGTAGAGTTGCAATCAATTAACAGCAGCAAGACAGCAGATCAAGGGTACAGCAAGCTTTGAGAGGCAGGGGAATGCTCACTTTGCCAGTGGCACGGCTGCATGATACCAAGGATTTTGAATTACTTTGATTTTTTGGAAGCAATTTGGTTTTTCTTTCTGCGCTGTAGCTGTGGTGGTTTTACCGTGCTGGGCAGCTAAACCCCACAACCGCTCTCTCACTCCCCCTCCTTTAGATGAGGAGGGGGAGAAGTAAAGCAAAGAACAACTCACGGGTTGAGATAAGGATAATTTAATTAAAGGGAAAAAATTATAATAATTAAATAAAGACTACCATGAACTAAACAATTTAACTAAGGGGAAATAAAAAGGGAAAGGGGAAAAGGGAGGGGAAAAGGAAAAATAAAAAGAAGGGAGGAAAACAAACAAACAAAATAAATGAAGGCTATATGGAAGTGCAGAGGAAAGAAATTACTCTCTACTTCCCACAAATGAGCCATGATTGACCACGTCCTTGAAGCAAGGCCTCAACGCACGCAGCCGGTGTTCGAGAGGAGGACCGACGTTTTCCCAACGAGAGCCCACCCCTCCCCTCTTCTTCCTGTTTCCACCTTTTATTGCTGAGTGGGACATCACATGGTATGGAATATCCCTTTGATTGCTTTAGGTCAGCTGCCCTAGTGATGTTTCTCTCCTCACCTTTTTGCCCACCCCCTAGGAGGGTTAGAGAAAGGCCCAATGCTGTGCCACTGCTGCTCAGCAGTACACACAACACTGGGGTGATAACACTGCTATTCCAGCTACAAGTACAGAGTACGGCACTGTATGGGCTGCTGCAGGGAAAGTAAACATTCCAGCCAGACCCAGTACAGTAGCAAATACCACAGGTTTGCCATCACGTGCTGTTCCCTAATCCATATATCCATCATCAGCCATTGCTGCAGGATCATGAAAGGTTAGAGAAGACGACTTAGGTCCAATTTAACAGCCAATGAGTTTTCGATGAGCAGAGCTGCAACAGATTTTATTTCGCCACAAGCATTTTTTTTTCTTTTTTTCTGATATGAAGTCAGAAATTTTGATTTTTTTTTTTTTAAAGACACTAAATATCACAAAACCTGCAACCAGACCAGATAAAGTTCAATTCAGAGTGATTCTGAATCCTTTCATTAAAACGCTGCACATTTCTGTGCAAATTATTTCTGACTCTTCTGGACAAAAGTGGATGAAATAGTTCTTACAAATTAATAATAAAAGGTTGGAAGCTTTTACTCACACAAACACTAGTGAATTTTCCAGGAAATATTGTTTTGGCAGGGAATTTTCCCAAATCTAAAATAAAGAGAGGAAAAGTTGGGTTCTCATATTAGTTACTGCTTTTGACTGCTGGACAAAGGGAATAAAAACAGTAGTTAAGTGCAAGGTTTCCTTCTCTTCTTTAGTATGGATAGGAATCGTCACTTCGGACCTTTAGCACCTTCAGAAACACACCCAGTGCCATGCAGGTTCCTCTGCAGCTACTTCTAACAATTACTGGTGCTCCTTAGCATGGAAGTTTGACTCAAAACACTCTCCAGATTTAGCTCTTTTGACTGCCCAAGGAGCTCATCATTTTGCTTGTTGCCTTCCATTTTCCTGAACACACCGGGAACGCTGTTCAGAATCTGAATGGATCTGGTCTAAGGAATGGGAAGAAAGCAAAACCAACGATACCTTGCAGTATTCCAAATTCCAAAAAAGCAGTCTCATTTTAAAAAGGACCTCAAAAGCTTTTTTTTTTTTTAAACTGACATCTGCCAACATAGCAATCCAAGCGCTAAACCAACTGAAGTTGCCCCTGAAAGCCTGAATAAAAATGAGTAACTCTGGTGCACTCAGCAGGTCTGTAATAGAAGTTGGTAAGGGTTTTAGATTTCTTTTTTTTTTGCTCCAGGGTGCTGGTAAAATTTTTGCATTAAGAGATTTTGAACCTTTTGTACCAAAGAATTAGAGATGCGCTACAGTGCCAGTAGCTGGGGGTCTGGAAATACACACCAACAAGTGTCATAAGCTTTGCCTTTGCTGAAGGAAGATGAATACTACAAAGAAAATCTGTCTAGTTTGTTTTACAGGCTTGTCTTTCTCAGTACGGAACAAACTGACCTCCCTGGTCTAACTTTGCAGTGCCTATTCTGCCTTTGTCCTGCAGAGAAGAGCAAGAAAGGAACAAATCTATTTTTGCACCCCAAAAACGCATTAGAGGAGGATTATCACACCCACCTAAGGGTACTTCCTTGTTTGTTTATAAAGCACAAAGCATTTCTCTTGGACAGTCTCTGTTGCTGGCCTCTTTTGTGCCTTCCATTTATAATAAAGATATTAAGATGCTTACCCCTTGCTTGTTTTTTTTTTTTTATTTGTTTGTTTGTTTGTTTTTGTTTTTTTTTAAAGAACAGTGGAAGTGGAGAGTCGGATGACAAGCAAGAACAAACACTAGAAACTCCTTGTTCTGCCCCTGCTTTTTAATCACCCAGCATCACCCCGGCTGCAAAACAGCCTCTGCTGATTTACCTGCTTGTTAAAGCACCCCACAGGCTGCAAGTGCGGTGTGCTAGGTGTCAAGTTATATTTAACGGTGCACACGTAACCATTCATCTTCCCACAGTCGAAGCACAGAACAGCCTCTTGCTAACACAACTCATCCCTGCTGCTGCAAGAAACCTCATGGCCTGCAGGAAAACCTCAAGCTAAGAGTTCCAAAGCAAAAGCAGAAAACGCATCATTTGTACTCTTTCTATTTGAGGGAATTCTAGCTGCTAAATGCTGCCTACATCTGAGGGCACGTTCTGAGGCTGCCGGGAAGGACACTCAACACCCACTGACAGCAGGAGTGCAAAGATGCCAGCCAAGAAGGCAAAGGTTAGAGCTGAACGCTGCCTCAGCTTCCTCCAGCAGCCAGCTGGGGGTCACCTTTCACCACGCTCTCTGAGACTCGGAGCCCCGAGTTACCGCAGCCGCCACGTACAGCTGCTCCTTGCTGGCCCAAACTATTTGAAGAGTCTTCAGACTTCAGGGACCTGTTTTACGACAGCCTCAAGATCAAATTCATCTGTTCCTGAAGGCGCTGATCGTCCTGCTGTTTCTGTAGCTGTCAAAGAACAATCCTGAACTGAGGCACTCGTCTGATCAAACAGTGCTTCGGCACAGATTTCTCTTTAGCTTGACACATCAAGGTGAAGACGAATCGATTCTTGCAAGCAACCTCTCAAGCAGGGATCTAATAAGGTGACCAAAACGACAGATCTGTTGTGCAGATCTGAGCACGTCACTCTGCAGGGAATCACTTTCAAGCCTAAGATGTTTCACCCATCTCCCTGCCCCAGAGCGACACAAGGAAAGCTCTTAAGCAATTGCTAGCCTCTCCTCAGTGCTCACGAGTCCCAAATCACTAATTTTACAATATATAAACCATGGCAGCTGGCACCTAGATGGCACACGGTGACACTGCACACGTTGGCAGTGCTGTCAGGAGCTGGAAAGTCAGGGGTGAGGGGGTTAAGGGAAAACCACACATCAGTTTAGCAACTTGGCTCCCGTAGGATACTTCCTACGGCAGGAGTTTTAGCAAAGTCCCTCCCTCAGAGGGACCTGCTGGCTAATTAAAACAGGACTTCTGCTGGAGCAGTCAGAAGGCAGCAGGGTATCAGGAGATATCCAGTGGGCATCACCGTCAGCCTGTGGCAGTTTGGGGTCCAGGTATCAGTGGTTATGCGTGGTTTTCTCTGCTTCACTTTCTCCAAAGCTGTGAAAAAATAGTTCTTTTACAGCACTGTACAGTCACACGTTACGGATGGAACCAGCTGCATCAACTTCCAGTACGACGGTGTTGGAAAAAGGTGCCTTTGGTGGTCAGGAGCACAACAGCTCTGGTGAGGTGTTATTTAAGTGTGTTCTTACATCTGAGTTTCCTCATAGCAGTATGTAGCTGAGGGGGTCCAGGTTTCCCAGGTAAGATTGATGTTTTTTCTCCTACCAAGCACCAGCTCAGTATACAAAGCTCTGTTAATAACACCCAAGCGTGTAGTTGTTAAACTGAAACTGCTTTTAAACCTATTTGTTGTTACGAAAATAGCTTAATACACCATCTTCACAGGGTAAAAATTCACATGGAAGGACAAAAAAACCCAGAAGCGCTTCCTGAGCTTCAGTTTACCAACAGCACCATCGGATTTAGATCCTGGCCTGGCAGCCAGGATGCAGGGTCTGTAAGCATTGCTGCGATGTGCAAGTGCCAAGGCAGGTTTCTGGCCTGCCCTGAATAAAATACCTTTTTTTTTTAATACAAACAGCGTGCCAGGTATGCTGTAATGCCAATGTGCCAGCTCAATAGAGGATGTCAAACAACAGAGGCGTTTATCCTAATTTCTGGCATGAAAACACTTTTAACAGCATTCTTTTCATGAAGAAAACCCTCTCTATCTTCTCCAATGCTCCAGGATCTGCTGCAGCTGCAGCAGCCGCGCTGGTACAACCCACATCTTTGCCAAATCTTTTCAATAATTGTGCTTTACCTCGGCAATGTTGAGGTCACTCCTCTTCCTCCTCCAGCTGAGCAAGCAGCTCGCTGGCTCTGCCACACCGCAGGTGCGGAAGCGAAAGCTGGGAACACAGGAGTCAAACTCTCAGTGCTCACAAAGCCACCAGGGCAGAGGGCTGACACAGAGGCACCCCGGATCCGCTCTCCCTCCCCGCTGCGAGGCTCGCAGCAGCCCCAACCCGAAGCACACACAATGCTTCGCATGGTGATGTCACCGCTGATTCTGAGTCCCCACGTGAGGATCTGCTTCACCACTCTCAACGTTGGTGTTGGTTTTTGATTTTTGTTTTTTTTTTTTTTTTCTTTTAAACATTCTCAGCTTATGGGAAACCATCAGGTAAACCACAGATCGCTAGGGAAGAAGGCCCACACGAGGGAAGTCCGTGCTTTTCTTCCAGGCAGTGGCACGTGCTTTAACACGCCGCGTTCGACAAAGCAGCTCTCCCCGTTTTGCTCAGTGGCAACAGGCACGACTGCAACGCACACAGGTGTAGGCAGCACCTGCAGGTCCCAAACCCTTAACCCGTTTTTAGAGAGCACCAATTTTTTAAGTAGTGCTTTTCCCTTAATCCATGACCCCTTCTTTCCTTTATTTCTATCGGGTGGCTCTCCTCCATTTTCCTCCTCAGTGTCTGAGCAGACACTGGGAATCGTTTCCGGAGGAAGGGCACGGCTGAAGCTCCTCCATCTACTCTCCGAGAAAAGAGAGTATGTTAAAGAATACATCTTTCCTTTCTTTTCCCTTTTTTAAATACAATTTCTGAAATCAACGCTGCGGCCTGGCAGCAAATACCTACGGGACTAAAGGTGATTCCTCATCCCCACTGTAACGTTGTAGTTAACCTCCCAACGAACCCATCTCCCCAGGAAGCGGCCATTTGAGATGGGAAGGGGCAGAGCAAGAGGAAGCTCTCCTTAGCCTAGCTCTTCCCCCAACACCACCTCGCCACCCAGCACCAAATTCAACTCACCTGCTCCGCCCGATAACTCGAACGGGCGTCCGACGCTGGCACACGCCGCAGCGGTGGTTCTGACGTGCCTTAAATCACCTCTCCGCAGAATATCTCGGGTCTGTACGCTCAAATAACGCAGTATTTGAGAAATAACGCCCAGAGCTCACACTCTGAGTGCAGCCCAACAGCACCGAAGCACCGGTAGGCTAAACATTCCAAACCTGGCAACAAGGCTGACCCAAGCAACAGCACGGAACCCTTCTGCACCTTCAGCGTGGACATCAGCGTAAGGAAACACAGACCTCCTCGATCCAAATTTTAAGCGAGAAACGCAAAAGGTCACCCAACCGGCTTGTTTTCAGCAAGCTAAAGGAGAAATTAAGGCGACAACCGGGTGCATCCAGAGTTAGTCAGATCCTGAAGGCAGTTCCTTGGGGGAACGGAGGAGCAACGCGCCAGATGAGGGCTGCCTTACAGCGCACCCCTTAGAGGCACTGCTACGGAAGGAAGGCAGAAGGTTGGAACTCGAAAGAACTAGCAAGGCGCCCGTTAAGGGGGAAATCTTTCATTTTTTTCTCAGCAGAACCTCCCCTCTCCCTCCCCCCCCCCCCCCCCCCATGAAGGCAGACCGGGGACTCTTTGCTTCCTTAGGGAGAGGGCAGGGACGGGGCAGGGTGGTGGGACAGATGGCCAGACGTTCGGATGGACGGACAGACAGCCGGACAGAGGGCCCAGCAAGGCCTGACGAAGGGCTCAGGAGCGGGAGGGAAGGGCAGGGCGAGGGGAAAGGCAGAGAAGTACAAATCTCTTTTTCCTTGTGATAACTTTTCTTGACCAAAAAACACGATTGTGAATGAGGCAAAATGAAAGATGTAACATGGGGACGTGCGGATACTCACGATGATGCAGCCTTCTATCCGCATGTTCACCTGCTCATAGAGCCACACCTGGATCCTCGACCTCTGCAGAACGAAGGAGGAGAGTAAGTCGGGCCACAAACACTGAGCACTTTTGTTCTCTCATGTGTTCAGAAATACCTGCTAGCCACAGCCACGACAGCTCCCAAACGCTCCGAGGAGCAACTCTCAGGGGCAGTTCCAATGTGCAATCTGACATTTGAGCGTTATACCATCGGGTGAATACTACACGTTTGGTGAAGAACACGTTTCCAGTCACAAGGGAACACCCCTGCACGCCCGGCTACACGAGGGGGAAATGCCGGGCTCCTTGTGCCCACCAGCACACCGCACAGCTCTCCATCCCCCACAAACCCGTCCCGGGACACAGCCAGGAGCCGAAAACTCACCGAGGGGAATCCCCAGACCCTCCCCACTCCCCCCACACTCCCCAAATCCCCATCCCCGCCCCCTCCCCGCGGTACTCACGTTCTGCAGGTAGCGGAAGATGAGGTTCTGGGGCGCTGCGTTAAGGGCTCAGCACGGGGACGACAGTTCCGGGCTCGGGACAAGGCCCCAAACCCCACAGCGAGGCCTCAGGGCCCCGCGACAAGGCCTCAAGGCCCGGGCCGAGCCCCCTGAGGTCCGAGCCGCCCCCCACCCACCTCCCCGGCACCCCCCAGCCGCAGGAAGGATACGATGGGCTGCACCATCACCTTCTGCACCTTCTGGCCCTGCCCGCGGTACGCCATGGCTGCTGCCGCCTCGCCGCTCCCGCTCCCAGCACCGCAGGCAGAAGAGGCGAAGGCTGATGGTAGAACAGGGCTTCTTGGGGTGAAGGGAAAGCGAGGGCAGGTGGGCGCAGTCTCTGAGCTCTCCTCCTCCTGAGTTTGCTTTTTCTCCCCCATTTCTGAGCCGCCAGAAGTCCCCGTGAAGTCCTTCGGCACGATGAAGGCCTGCGTGAGCTCCAGCAGCAGTTTCGTCGGCGGAGGTTTTCCCTGGTGGGGCCGGGGCGTCACAGCACACACACACACACACACACAGAGACGCGTGGTTTTGTCCAAACATTAAGTATTTACAACAAATTCGACAAGCGCTTTTCCTCTGCCAGCAGCAAATGCCTGAGGGCCCCCACAGCTTCACAAATCATAGCGGGAAGTGCCTACCGTGCCGCGAAAAGTTCGGAAAATAATTCAAAATTGATCTGCTAGGGGAAAAAAAACGATGGCTGGTGGCAGGGTACACAATACACCCGAATCTCAGCTCTGTCCTCCGCAGGGTCAGTGCCCACGCCCAAGTGCGATGCTGATGGCACCCGAACATTTGCTGTAGCAGGCAGCAGAGCCAGCAGCTCAGGGGAGCAAGTTTTAAAACCAAGAGGCACTTAAACAACCCTTCATCGACCCTGTGACTGCGGCAGAGTCCCGACTGCTCGCCCCGGAGTCCTCACACAGGCAAAAAGCACCAACCAAAGCCTGGGGGAACTTTGGTATAGCACAAGAGAAGGGAGTGGGGGTAGTGGAGCCGCATGGCAGAGCTGCTGCTTTTCACCATTTGATCCTCCCTGATAATTGAAAGGAAGGCTGGGTGGGCTGACCCCCACCCCCATTCCTGGCAGCAAGTTTGGTCCACAACACACTGGAACAACGATTCTGCTCCCTCCCACCCCTACAGCTTCATCATCTGACACGGGTACAGTCAAAACAATGGCATACACGAGTAAAAGTCAAGAGTTGACATAGTAACTCCAGGATTTGGCTATCAACTGTCCGAGAAATCAGAACACCGAAGCTTCACAATGTGCCCAACATCGAGTTGTGCCAAGGGCGGAGGAAGGAAGAAGCTTTACATTTAAGCCTTCAGAGCATCGCTCCATCAGAAGATCGATTTGCAGCCACCATGGCGTGCCAATGGAGATCTTTCTGTGCCAAAAGAAGTGCTTTGTCCTCTCGATATCGAAGGTAACCACCTATAGTTACAGAATGGATGCACAAGACCTTAACTCTGACCAGCAGGGAAATTTAGGACAACTGAGGGCAGATCCTGCCAATTTCTACCACTTCGGACTGTGCTTTAAGTCTCATTGCAAAGCCTCAGTTAGAAAAAGGATCACCTCGGGGTATCCAACAAGAAGAACAGTTTTAATTTTTTTTTTTTTTTTTAATTATACCCTAGGACTACGCAGTTCAACTGTCAATCATCTCGGAGAGTTCAAGGAGGAGGTCATCCTCGTCCTTCCCTGGGTCTAAGTCGATTTCGGCTTCCAGTCTGCCTCCTGAGATTTCCCAAAGTAGCTTCTCAAAATCTTCATCCGCAGATAAGGGCACGTTCCCTGTGGAACTCAGCCAGCGTGTCCGTGCCTCTTCTGGCTGGGAAGAAGCTGAGGTCGAGGTCTCGAGATCCGTCTCCATCTGCTCCTCAAATCTTTCCGGGCTTCCAAGACGCACTTCAGGTCTTGGGAGAGCAAGAAAGAACAATCAGGATATGCCATTTCTTAACGGGAAATCCTTTTCCTGCAAACCGGCTCTTAAAACTGTAGGCAAGCCCTCCTATGCTTCAATCTTACACAGGGATTGTTATCAATCAACCCAGGGCTACATTTAGAGCCCGATGTGTTACCAGGTACATTTTTCAGTCTGGGGGTTTATCTGTGAAGCCAGGGCACCTGGAGTTGAGGTGGCATTCTTGAGGACCAAAAGGCAGAGGACACTACTCATCATCTATCACCTCACGAGGAAGTAGAACTTCACCTCATCCTCGTTCAGGTATTCAGACAACCCAAGAAGTCACCGGAAAGCTGTGCTGACTTGCAGCATTTCAAGAAAGCCTAATTAAGCAATCCTGCTAGCTGCTAGAAAGTGGTTTCAGGTGACTTATTCCTTTGATGGATTTTGGCTTCAATTATCTCAGAACCCTCATTTTTTCCCACATGTGACAGAACTTATGTTTCCCTGGGGATATACACTGATTAAGAAAAAGAACAAGTTGGGGTTGTCACCTGTTTTGGGGATTTTCTTCAAGTCTGATGGCTGGGACGTGCTCCGGCACGTCTGAAACACCCTAGAAAGCAGCAAAACAGTATTTATGACACATGGGTAAAAGATTCCTTAATAGCTTTTTCCTCCACACTGCTTCTCCTCTGGCATTGCGGAGCCGTGGCCAAAATACAAAACCAAGGTGCTCCTGAAGAAAGTTCACATTCACCTGGAGGTTACTCACGATCTGGTGTCTTTTAAGAACATGGCATTAATGGACAAAATCCCCCACACCAGAGAAATCACAGCATCAGAGTACCGGTTAAAGAGTGCCATTCATCTCATAAATACAGAAGGGTTCTACAAGCATCCTGGAGACAGCTACTGGATTTCTAAGGAAACAGAAGGCCTGCAGAACGTTTGAGTTTTCCACCTTTTCAAATAGAGGAGGGTAGAAATTTAACAAGGGATCCATCGCTGCATTAGCCCCTGGCCTTACCATGGCTGCTTTTCTGGCTGGAGGTCCCATCATGTCAGCATCAAAGGCAGTCTGTAGTTCCACAGCTGCTATGGCAGACGGGTAACTCCCAGGTGCCTTACGTTTCAGTGCCTTCTTCTTGGGGAAAGTGACTTTCCCACGCGAAGGCTTCGCAGATGTCATAAAGTTGGCTAGAGTAAAAGGAAGAGAGAACTGATACAGTCTTGCTCTGCCTCAGGAAAAATCCAGGTTCTCTTAATCATTTCCACAGTCCTTCTACACACTTAAATGCATTTGGCCAGCACAATTACACCGCCATTGCCTGGATTCTCAGGAATCTTTTCCACATAGTAAACTCTGTCTACCAACAAGCCATACAAAGGAACAAAGAAACCGAAGAGCTACAGTAAATAATAATCCAGGACAAGGGAAACCTCAGACACATAGCAATCCTAAGTGCAAGCTAGGTTCACAAATATAGACAGCTTTTATATTTAAAGTCCCGCTCCCGCTAGGAAAGGAAAAAGCAGCAGTTATAGTAGGACAAGAGTGTATGCAACTCTTCTACCAGCTTCCTCTCCCTTGCAGTGATGTCCCACAGTTAAGTTGTTCTATAAAGTCCACATTTGTAGTGTCATTTTCTAGTCTCCCGTTCCTTACCTAACATCTGGCTGGCAGGAAAAGAAACAAACTAAGAAAAAGAAAGTACACCCTTCGCTTCGTAGCACTGCGTGGCAAAATGCACCCAGCCAGAGTTACAGCATGAGAATTGTCATCTTCTGTCTGTATTTCAGAAGACAACCTAAGTAACTCTTAACCTTCAACACTTACTTTTAGCTTCCTGGCCCTGAAATTGAGCTGCCACTTTCCCTGCTGGTTCAGTATTAAAGAAGCCAGCAGTAGATTTGACAGCAGCTTCCTCCTGCCGAAGCTTCTCTTGTTGTTCTCTCTGTTGCCACTTCTCCCACCGTCTCTCTTCAAAGCTCTTCTCTGGACATTTACGAGTTCCACTCTGCTGAGTGGGCTAGAAGGAAAGAAAAGTAGTGCATGAGTAGGACAAAAAAAATAAATAAAATCCGTGGAGATTTCGTTAAGAAAATCTGATCAGCAATCCCTCCAAAATGGTCTTGATGTGGAACAGCATATTAATCTCGTTCAGGTTACTGTTGGTTTTCTTGTTTGTTTGTTTGTTTGTTTTTTTTCCCATAAAATTCTGCCTGTAACAAGAGCCATGCTTTACTATGGACGCAGTCTCACATATCTGCAATATCCACTATGGCAAGCTTCTTTAAACAGCTAGGGTGTTCTGCTGTACATCTATTTATCACATTCTTTTTAAGCAGCAGAAAGTCATACAAGTTCCCCTATACAGTATCCACTGACAGATTGATTTCCTTGAACACAGAACTCTGGCCTTCTGTATTAAATCCTTCATGTCTGACAGATCAAGTCAGTAAGAACAAAAAGAATTCCCTCCACGTTAACTGTGTAGATTTCAGCTGGTGCTAACAGGGTTTCTTTCTTGCTGTGGTATAAACAGACTGATTCCAAGTTTGAGGATTACAGAGTTGTCTGGAAATGCTGCTGGCGATAGGATTTAGACTGCACTGCAGCTCCTACCAGCTGCTGAAGGGTAAGAACACACTCAAGAGGGTGGCACACGGTGAGTAACAAAACTTGTCAGAATTATCAGAAATTGTACGAATGTATGTGTGTCTTCACAGAGGACTCACCTGTACATCAGGTCCAGAGGAAAGTTTAGGAAAAGGCCGGTTCAATTCCACTGCCTTCTTTTCTTCTTTTTCAGGTGCTTTAAAAAAAGACAAAAAAAAGTGTTGTCAACGGCAGAAATAAAGAAAGCTGGGTACTTGTTTCCTTTGTGCATTTATTTCCTTGTGTCCCATGAGAGAGAGAGAGAAAGGCTACAATGTGCAAGCCATTCAGCATTTATCCATGAAGCAGATCCTGAGCAAACTGAACTTGCTCAATATGGGAAGCACCTCACTGGGGCAGGCATTAAAGCATCTTATTACCTGTTAGTTTTGTGCTCCATAAAGATTTCTGCTCTGCTGGGGCAGGTCCGGGTTGTGCTGAGGGAGCTGGCACATCTCCTTCACTCTGCTGCATCCGCAGAGCTTTCTCACGCTTTATTTCTTCCAAGGTTTTAACACGCACTTCTCCTTCTGGCTTGACTTTTCCTGCCGGCTCCTTCGCCTGCCCTTTGCTGGGCCCGGACAGAGCGAGCTGCTTCTTGGACTCACCCTGAATTTTGCTCTTGCTATGGCATTCTCCTGCTTTTTTCTTCTCTTCTACCAAGCGATTATTCTTTTTTTCAGACAAGGCTTCAGAGAAAGTTTGCATGCGACCTGCACGAGCAGCTCTTGCCCCTGCGCTGGAATCTTCAGTTTTACCGTGCCCTTCAGCCTCGGCTTTGGCTTGAGTTTCGCGTCTCTGAAGAGCTTTCTCACGACGGATTTCCTCCAGTGTTTTCACATGGATCTCTCCCATCGGCTTAGCAGCCTTCCCTGTCATCATCAAGAAATGAGGAGAAGCACCAACATTTAAAGAGAGTCCAGCAATATTTTAAGTCTCCAAAATTTGTCAGAGCACTAAGGAAAACTCATCTTGAGCGTTCCCAATAATGCATCTTAGAACAATATCCTTAGAACAACATTCTCCTCCTCCTCTGAGCCACTTGTATTTTGAAGACCAGCCCTATCCAGAGAGAACTGCTACACAGAAATGCTGCTTTACTTTATTACTTTTTCAGACTGCATTTCAAATTCCTGCTCCTGGCAGTGGTTCTATTCTAATTGTACGTAACGGTTCACAGAAGCAGCTAAAAACCTCGACAAGGCACAAGTAGAAAATAAACACACACCTAGAGCCAGAGTTCTGATAGTGGCTGTCAGAAGAGCTTCAGCACTCAACCAAGAGGCGTCAGTTCTTTGTTTTCGTTTAAATTAGTTTGTAGGGATGTATGAAAGCAGTCCAAGTTCGTGGAAAGGAAGGAGGAGAAAGCATATTTAAGATCTAGCTGTTACCTCTCTCAGTACTGGTCTGTTTAGGAGGTAATCCCAGCCTGTCCTTCAGAGACTTGGGAACTCGAACTGCAAAACAGAAAAAGAACGAATTAGGGAGGCTGCATAATGTCAACTTCAGGTTCACATTTCAAAACAAGACAGGAAAGGTAGCTTTGAATCCCAGTGATTACGACCTCAGCCAACATGCAAAAAGAAACATCACTGGAAAAGGACAAACAGAAAGACTAAATACGAAACCCAGGAATCCAATCCAGATGCCCGTTTAGTACCTGTCTCTCTCTTGGGTGCTTTGTCAGCATTTCCCGGAGCCTCTACCTTCTTCCCCAGCCTTTCAGCAAGGCTGCGCTTCACTGGAAGGCTGCCTACATCATCTTCAGAGAAAACAAGGAATATTGTAAGAACTTTTCTTTGCAGGAAGGTTTGAGAACAGTCAACAATAAGCTTCTCTTTTTCAAGCATATTTTCATAGAATTGCCTTTCAGCTGCTAAATGATTTTTTTTTTTTTTTTCCATTTCTGCCGTCAACACAGATCTCCACTGCAATGTATTTTCCCTTCATACATCACAAATACTCTTTAATGCAGTCATATATAGAAGGCAGCACCTACGTAACAGCTCGTAAAAAGTTCTCACCCGCGGAGGCTTTCCGTTTTCCTTGTCTATCAGCAAGATCTACTCGAACCACAGGTTCCTCCCCTAAAACAAAAGGGAATTTTTTTTTCTATTTCACAGAAACCAGTAGCCAACAGAAATATTATCCTGTTAGCCCATGTCCAAAAAACCCTAGTCAGACACTGTTTTGACAGCTAGACCACACAAACTCATATTTTAACTATAATTAACATGGAAAAAAAATATTAATAGTCTCAGTGCTTGCTTCAAATTCCAGCTGAGATAGTAGAGAGTGAATCTGAGTCTGCTTGACACCTATACTTTGTGCAGAACAAAGCTGCATAAGCAAGCAGAATATTCTTAGGTGCAAATGCTGAGAAATATTCCTTTCTAAGGTGAATGTCTACCAGTAAAAGTACTTCCACACTTTTTTCCCTTTAAAAGGCATTTGCACAGCTCTAAACAATTTATACACAAACTCCTGTCATACTGTGTCCACACCTGCCACTGTACGCCTCTTTAATGCTTCAGAAATTGCTTCTTATATAGCACTGGCTTCTACAGCTCGCTCTTCTCGTTACTCTTCTGTTTTTCAGTTACCCCCCTATTGGCATACTGACACTCTTTTTTTTCTCCTGCCACTGCACTTAACCTGAGCACCAAATCTTTCCAGTACAACCAGGGACTTTAAGCATAAAAGCACGTTTTGAACAGAAGGCAGCACCAGAAGGCTAACATGGGTGAATTGTTTTAATTATTGCTTAACCCTCCAGTTTAGGAGTAATGAAATCAAAACAAAAGCATTCATTATTACCTTTCTTGGAAGACACTGTCACAGTTCTCACCACTGTCCGGACATTTTCCTCTTCTGGAGCAGGAAAAATCATAGAATCAACGGGACGAAGAGAAGATCTTGAAGAACCTTCTGTTCAGAGCAACCAAAACATAAGGAAGTTTACCCAACATAAAAAACTATCACAAAGAACAAAAAACTTTAAATGATTTGTTACTGTCAAAAATACAGCAAGCAGAGCATGTAAAGAAGAGAGGTGACTAATTTGCCTCTGGTTGCCCTTTGGACTCCCATTTAGAATACCAGCTGGCTGAGAATCAGGTTGCTTTATGCCCCCAGCTAAAAATGGAAGTCTGTCCCTCAAGCAGCTCCCAGTCACCATCACCTGCCGTGAACAGGATAAGAAAGTAGGCAATATTAACTCACCACCGTGTCTCTTATTTTTTTCCTTCATCTTCTGCCATTTGATTTCCTCAAGTGTTTTTATTCCAAAATTCAGATTGCCCTCTGAAAACAGGAAACAGTTCATGAGACAGGCTTAGAGGCACTCACTGAGGACCACAGGTCCTCAGGCTTCTTAGCGCTCAGGAACTTTCTGAAGTATTTCGAATAAAGCCTGTCAACACTCCTCACAAGTGAAAGAGCCATAGAACCAATGGCATTTTGCCCCTCCTTTCATCCTTCAGGGTTCAAAATGTAGTTTTAATTTTAATCCATTTACACAATATTAGATCCCTCTATCGTTAGATATGGCTTATCAGCAGTGGTTGCAAGGCTGCACGTGCAGCCATTTAAACTCCATGCTGTGGCCCTGTTTTGTTCTCCAAAAGTAAAGAAAAGGAGTTCACCTTTCTGACCCAATGGGCACATGATGGTATTAATGGCAGAAATGAGATCATGGAAATAACCGACTCCATTCAGCACCCCTACATTTTGTTGTGTTTTTACACCACGCTGCTTTTGACTTAACTGTCAAGTTCTTCTGATTTATCCTACTAAGGTGCTGGCATACCTTGTTTAGTAGTAATAGAACTGCCTTTCCGAGTGGAAATCACCCGTAATCCATTTTTGCCTTCCGCAGCTGGATGCTGGACGGGAGTTTTAGTTTCTTCTCCTTCCTCAGAAAGTTGGTCTGAAGGGGAAAAATCGATTCAGTTATGCATAGACCAGGTTGGTCATGATTACGTAGCTCATGCAGTGACACTTCAGCCCATGGTTCATATAAAAAACTTTGTTGCTGTTTTGTTTTGTTTGTTTGTTTGTTTGTTTTTAAACAGCTACACTGACCTGATGAACTCCTAAGTAGAATACACTAGGACAAAACATCTAGGACTCTAGATTCTCTCTGCAGCTTTAACTACTACACAACACATTGCTCTTCAGACAGAAAAAAGAAATTTCCTTCCTAGTTTCACATAGAACTTTACACAAAAGACCAGCTAAAGCCAGGAGTGGTTCTAAGCTTTCCTCCAACGTTTCAGCTTCTGTCCACTGACTGCCAGACAAAGCCACCAGTGACCTGGCCAGACTGCCTGCCCTATCGCTAGTCAGACCTCAGGTCATCTGTGATTTATACACTCATTTACAGCACAGATTCCTTCCAAGAACCAAAGATTTAACACATTCATTTACAGCACAAATTCCTTCAAGAACCAAAACATGCTCACCATCATCATCTTCATCATCATCTGCAGCATTGATTACAACTGGAGGGTGTGTAGGGCTTGGGACATTTTCAGAGTTTTCCACTTTCGTCACCCCCTTAGCTGTGGAGAGGGATTTGACTGGACAGAAAGTTTGTTTTGCTGCAGTGACATCTGAGCCACTTTCAGATCATCGTCCGCGCACCCAGGCGGACTTGGCAGTGTAGCTAGAGGAAGAGGAGGATCATCGGTAATATGGCAGTTTAAAACTTTGACCACAATGCAAAGAGATGGTAGCAAAGGCAGATAACCCGCACAGACAACGAATTCAGCATCTCCTTTTGCCCATCCCATCACTGCTTACACCGTGAACAATGATTTCCCTTCCAACAACAACACATCTCCCTACCACCCAGCAAAAGAGGAAACAACAGGAAGCAAACTGCAAGGCAAACATCACACAAAGCAAAGAGAAGCTGAGCACGAAAGCAGAAAACAAACACCAGCAGTACACTCGGTGCAGTACACCTATGACTGCAGACCTTTTCCTGCCCTCACAAATGAACAGTTACCTGACGCCCCCTACAGGATTGGCACCCACTAAGTAATACTCAAAATTAATTCTTCAGCGCTTAAAGAAAAAGGACCTAAACTCACTCTTGCTTGGTGGTAAGAATTGTCCATCGATGTAACGTCCCTTTGCATGATGAAAAGCACAGTTGGCTTTCTGACAGCCTCCCGGCTGGTTCTCCCAGTAGCAAGGAATCTCACTGCGCTTTTTCTGAAGGCAGAAAGAAAGAAAAGCTCGTGATAACATGCACCTGAGGCTTGCAAAGAGATGCACAGCTCCAGATCGTGACAGCTGTCACAACACAGTGCTGAAACAGCATTCCAAAGGTCAGTTTCTCAGTTAAGTGTAGTATTTCTGGGCATATTCACAAAGTTTGCATAAGCTGTAACCACTATGCACATTTAGTTTGGTCATCACTCAGTTTGAGAAGACAGGCACTCTCAGACATCACTTGAGGGTGGCTTAAACTAATACACCTAGGATTATACTAGGATTATTCAGAGGGAAAAAGAACATCTGAAATTGCCTAGGTTAACCCTGTCTAGAACTACTTCTTGGAGACTTAGTTCTGCTGCACCTTTAACTTTCCCCACTTCCTACCCCAGGCAGCTACAACAGCGTTATCTGAAGGACTGTGGGTCAGAAGACACCTGATAGTTCATTATCAAGCCTGCTCCCATGAGGATAGAACAGCCTGTTTATTACCCCCCTGCTCCAGCACGTTTTAGCAGTCTATTTAACAGCTATTCTGCATCTCTTGAGAAAACTGTCAGCATCTAATAAAAAAAAATAAACAAATATCTTGCTAAGACATACCTAAGGCATTGATTTTATTTCCCTCTGCTTCCTCCCACCCCCTCTCTTGGTAACAGAAACCAGTATGATTTTGAAGCAAACAAATCTATCCTGCAAAAGCACAATCAGTACACCTACGGCACTGAAAAATGCTTTTGTGGATTTATTTTGAGAACACATTGTTAGGCACTCACGTCAATTTCCATGTGTCTGAATCGGCAGACATTCCTGAAACAACGACCCTCCTGCCACAGCTTGCAGACCGTCTCATTGCCCAGAGCAGCTTCGCAGTGGCGGTAGGCACATTTGTCTCCCTGGAACCAAAAGGAAACCAACAAGGAAAATAGAGTACAGCCTCAAAAATGGCCATGCTGCTGCCTAATGGTGCTACAACTGAATTCACAATCTATCTGGTTCTCAAGTTAACCAAAGACCAGTGTGCTTCCTCCTCCTAATCTACTCCTTCCTGAAAAAAAGGGGGAAAAAAAGCAAAGCAAAGGAAAGCCAGCCATACCTTGCTACAGGTAGAATAGAAATAGAAGTAGCAATCGTCTCCTTGTTTAGACATGCCGACGAGTTCTGCTAACAAGCTCGGGTTCTCTCCACAGGGACTTCCTCTGCTCTTGGAGAGAGCTGTCTTCACCCTTGCTTGGGCTGAAAGTCTTCTACTGGCTTGTGATCAGTGAAATCTTCTTTTTAAAAGTAACCCGAAAGAAAGTAACAAGTGAAAAATAATGAG
The DNA here is from genome assembly GCF_965140915.1 of Aythya marila. Taxonomy (NCBI): domain Eukaryota; kingdom Metazoa; phylum Chordata; class Aves; order Anseriformes; family Anatidae; genus Aythya; species Aythya marila. Next base: position 348,742 of record NW_028136924.1, on the reverse strand, counting down.
GAACAAACATTTTTCCAGCTTTCTTCAGTTAATCAAATCAAGTTATCAGTCTCTCAAAGAGAGCAAAGCCTTGAAATCAGCTGTTACATGAACTAACTAAATATTAAAGTTCTGTAAAGCTGCCAGGAGCTTTGTCAGCAAGCGTTCTCTTCCACATCCTCAATAATATGACCTGGAGCACATCTGGAAGCCTGAAAACGGAGTCACTCCTTAAAAAACCACCTGATGATACATGCAAGTCAATAATCAACTATGGCTACAAATAACTTCTCTAGAACACAGTAAGGACGCATTAAACAGCACGTTCCAGGCCCTGTGGGTCTTCGATTTCACCTACCTGGACAACCTCAGCAAAGTTATCGATCTTCAAAGGCTTCCAGTTAACTGCTCCTGTAGGCCGAACCAAGACTGAATCCGTGAATTAATAATAAAGGGGTAGGAAGAATTTTCCTCCTCACTTTGCCAAGGGAACCTCTCATCCACAATTCAAACAAAGGATGCGCTTTTAAACAGCTTATAACTAAGAGAGGAAGCAAGTCCATTTGAATGCTCTCTCAGACTGGATGCAGCCACGGTTAGTTAGCTCTTCAAAAAAATAAAAAACAAAAACCAAAACAAAACAAAAACAAAAAAAAAACAGCGCATTTAGAGATGAACTCGTGATTCAAAGTGGCTGCAAAAATGAGGCTCCATCTTCCACAGCCGGACAATTTAACTTTTTTTTTTTTTTTTTTTTTTAATTTAAAATTCAGCATGTTCCAATCTCTGGTCTTCAAGATTTCTTCACCTATTAAGAAAACACAAAAACCTTTCCCCGTCTTTATTACCTGTACAGCAAAAAACATACCAGTGCATCTAAATCCACAGATGTGCATACGCATACACACATCTGTGTTTATACACACACGAGGAGGGAGTGAGAGAAAGTTAGCGAGAGCGACAGTGAAAATCAGAATTTTTGCCTTTTCGACACAGAGAACGCGTAAAAATTCTCTCATTTTGAGGGAACTAGAAAAAAATGGAGGCTCTGCAAAAGATTTTGATGAGTATGCCTTCGAGGCCGATGCTTTGTAACATGAGGGATCTGGGGGCCAGCACACAAATATGCATACGGATGTACATGCATACAGGATAAACATATCTATACACACAAGCGTGCACAGTAGATGTTGTATGATCTCCATATCGAGAACAACTCATAGCCCTGATCAGACATGTAGAGTTGCAATCAATTAACAGCAGCAAGACAGCAGATCAAGGGTACAGCAAGCTTTGAGAGGCAGGGGAATGCTCACTTTGCCAGTGGCACGGCTGCATGATACCAAGGATTTTGAATTACTTTGATTTTTTGGAAGCAATTTGGTTTTTCTTTCTGCGCTGTAGCTGTGGTGGTTTTACCGTGCTGGGCAGCTAAACCCCACAACCGCTCTCTCACTCCCCCTCCTTTAGATGAGGAGGGGGAGAAGTAAAGCAAAGAACAACTCACGGGTTGAGATAAGGATAATTTAATTAAAGGGAAAAAATTATAATAATTAAATAAAGACTACCATGAACTAAACAATTTAACTAAGGGGAAATAAAAAGGGAAAGGGGAAAAGGGAGGGGAAAAGGAAAAATAAAAAGAAGGGAGGAAAACAAACAAACAAAATAAATGAAGGCTATATGGAAGTGCAGAGGAAAGAAATTACTCTCTACTTCCCACAAATGAGCCATGATTGACCACGTCCTTGAAGCAAGGCCTCAACGCACGCAGCCGGTGTTCGAGAGGAGGACCGACGTTTTCCCAACGAGAGCCCACCCCTCCCCTCTTCTTCCTGTTTCCACCTTTTATTGCTGAGTGGGACATCACATGGTATGGAATATCCCTTTGATTGCTTTAGGTCAGCTGCCCTAGTGATGTTTCTCTCCTCACCTTTTTGCCCACCCCCTAGGAGGGTTAGAGAAAGGCCCAATGCTGTGCCACTGCTGCTCAGCAGTACACACAACACTGGGGTGATAACACTGCTATTCCAGCTACAAGTACAGAGTACGGCACTGTATGGGCTGCTGCAGGGAAAGTAAACATTCCAGCCAGACCCAGTACAGTAGCAAATACCACAGGTTTGCCATCACGTGCTGTTCCCTAATCCATATATCCATCATCAGCCATTGCTGCAGGATCATGAAAGGTTAGAGAAGACGACTTAGGTCCAATTTAACAGCCAATGAGTTTTCGATGAGCAGAGCTGCAACAGATTTTATTTCGCCACAAGCATTTTTTTTTCTTTTTTTCTGATATGAAGTCAGAAATTTTGATTTTTTTTTTTTTAAAGACACTAAATATCACAAAACCTGCAACCAGACCAGATAAAGTTCAATTCAGAGTGATTCTGAATCCTTTCATTAAAACGCTGCACATTTCTGTGCAAATTATTTCTGACTCTTCTGGACAAAAGTGGATGAAATAGTTCTTACAAATTAATAATAAAAGGTTGGAAGCTTTTACTCACACAAACACTAGTGAATTTTCCAGGAAATATTGTTTTGGCAGGGAATTTTCCCAAATCTAAAATAAAGAGAGGAAAAGTTGGGTTCTCATATTAGTTACTGCTTTTGACTGCTGGACAAAGGGAATAAAAACAGTAGTTAAGTGCAAGGTTTCCTTCTCTTCTTTAGTATGGATAGGAATCGTCACTTCGGACCTTTAGCACCTTCAGAAACACACCCAGTGCCATGCAGGTTCCTCTGCAGCTACTTCTAACAATTACTGGTGCTCCTTAGCATGGAAGTTTGACTCAAAACACTCTCCAGATTTAGCTCTTTTGACTGCCCAAGGAGCTCATCATTTTGCTTGTTGCCTTCCATTTTCCTGAACACACCGGGAACGCTGTTCAGAATCTGAATGGATCTGGTCTAAGGAATGGGAAGAAAGCAAAACCAACGATACCTTGCAGTATTCCAAATTCCAAAAAAGCAGTCTCATTTTAAAAAGGACCTCAAAAGCTTTTTTTTTTTTTAAACTGACATCTGCCAACATAGCAATCCAAGCGCTAAACCAACTGAAGTTGCCCCTGAAAGCCTGAATAAAAATGAGTAACTCTGGTGCACTCAGCAGGTCTGTAATAGAAGTTGGTAAGGGTTTTAGATTTCTTTTTTTTTTGCTCCAGGGTGCTGGTAAAATTTTTGCATTAAGAGATTTTGAACCTTTTGTACCAAAGAATTAGAGATGCGCTACAGTGCCAGTAGCTGGGGGTCTGGAAATACACACCAACAAGTGTCATAAGCTTTGCCTTTGCTGAAGGAAGATGAATACTACAAAGAAAATCTGTCTAGTTTGTTTTACAGGCTTGTCTTTCTCAGTACGGAACAAACTGACCTCCCTGGTCTAACTTTGCAGTGCCTATTCTGCCTTTGTCCTGCAGAGAAGAGCAAGAAAGGAACAAATCTATTTTTGCACCCCAAAAACGCATTAGAGGAGGATTATCACACCCACCTAAGGGTACTTCCTTGTTTGTTTATAAAGCACAAAGCATTTCTCTTGGACAGTCTCTGTTGCTGGCCTCTTTTGTGCCTTCCATTTATAATAAAGATATTAAGATGCTTACCCCTTGCTTGTTTTTTTTTTTTTATTTGTTTGTTTGTTTGTTTTTGTTTTTTTTTAAAGAACAGTGGAAGTGGAGAGTCGGATGACAAGCAAGAACAAACACTAGAAACTCCTTGTTCTGCCCCTGCTTTTTAATCACCCAGCATCACCCCGGCTGCAAAACAGCCTCTGCTGATTTACCTGCTTGTTAAAGCACCCCACAGGCTGCAAGTGCGGTGTGCTAGGTGTCAAGTTATATTTAACGGTGCACACGTAACCATTCATCTTCCCACAGTCGAAGCACAGAACAGCCTCTTGCTAACACAACTCATCCCTGCTGCTGCAAGAAACCTCATGGCCTGCAGGAAAACCTCAAGCTAAGAGTTCCAAAGCAAAAGCAGAAAACGCATCATTTGTACTCTTTCTATTTGAGGGAATTCTAGCTGCTAAATGCTGCCTACATCTGAGGGCACGTTCTGAGGCTGCCGGGAAGGACACTCAACACCCACTGACAGCAGGAGTGCAAAGATGCCAGCCAAGAAGGCAAAGGTTAGAGCTGAACGCTGCCTCAGCTTCCTCCAGCAGCCAGCTGGGGGTCACCTTTCACCACGCTCTCTGAGACTCGGAGCCCCGAGTTACCGCAGCCGCCACGTACAGCTGCTCCTTGCTGGCCCAAACTATTTGAAGAGTCTTCAGACTTCAGGGACCTGTTTTACGACAGCCTCAAGATCAAATTCATCTGTTCCTGAAGGCGCTGATCGTCCTGCTGTTTCTGTAGCTGTCAAAGAACAATCCTGAACTGAGGCACTCGTCTGATCAAACAGTGCTTCGGCACAGATTTCTCTTTAGCTTGACACATCAAGGTGAAGACGAATCGATTCTTGCAAGCAACCTCTCAAGCAGGGATCTAATAAGGTGACCAAAACGACAGATCTGTTTTGCAGATCTGAGCACGTCACTCTGCAGGGAATCACTTTCAAGCCTAAGATGTTTCACCCATCTCCCTGCCCCAGAGCGACACAAGGAAAGCTCTTAAGCAATTGCTAGCCTCTCCTCAGTGCTCACGAGTCCCAAATCACTAATTTTACAATATATAAACCATGGCAGCTGGCACCTAGATGGCACACGGTGACACTGCACACGTTGGCAGTGCTGTCAGGAGCTGGAAAGTCAGGGGTGAGGGGGTTAAGGGAAAACCACACATCAGTTTAGCAACTTGGCTCCCGTAGGATACTTCCTACGGCAGGAGTTTTAGCAAAGTCCCTCCCTCAGAGGGACCTGCTGGCTAATTAAAACAGGACTTCTGCTGGAGCAGTCAGAAGGCAGCAGGGTATCAGGAGATATCCAGTGGGCATCACCGTCAGCCTGTGGCAGTTTGGGGTCCAGGTATCAGTGGTTATGCGTGGTTTTCTCTGCTTCACTTTCTCCAAAGCTGTGAAAAAATAGTTCTTTTACAGCACTGTACAGTCACACGTTACGGATGGAACCAGCTGCATCAACTTCCAGTACGACGGTGTTGGAAAAAGGTGCCTTTGGTGGTCAGGAGCACAACAGCTCTGGTGAGGTGTTATTTAAGTGTGTTCTTACATCTGAGTTTCCTCATAGCAGTATGTAGCTGAGGGGGTCCAGGTTTCCCAGGTAAGATTGATGTTTTTTCTCCTACCAAGCACCAGCTCAGTATACAAAGCTCTGTTAATAACACCCAAGCGTGTAGATGTTAAACTGAAACTGCTTTTAAACCTATTTGTTGTTACGAAAATAGCTTAATACACCATCTTCACAGGGTAAAAATTCACATGGAAGGACAAAAAAACCCAGAAGCGCTTCCTGAGCTTCAGTTTACCAACAGCACCATCGGATTTAGATCCTGGCCTGGCAGCCAGGATGCAGGGTCTGTAAGCATTGCTGCGATGTGCAAGTGCCAAGGCAGGTTTCTGGCCTGCCCTGAATAAAATACCTTTTTTTTTTAATACAAACAGCGTGCCAGGTACGCTGTAATGCCAATGTGCCAGCTCAATAGAGGATGTCAAACAACAGAGGCGTTTATCCTAATTTCTGGCATGAAAACACTTTTAACAGCATTCTTTTCATGAAGAAAACCCTCTCTATCTTCTCCAATGCTCCAGGATCTGCTGCAGCTGCAGCAGCCGCGCTGGTACAACCCACATCTTTGCCAAATCTTTTCAATAATTGTGCTTTACCTCGGCAATGTTGAGGTCACTCCTCTTCCTCCTCCAGCTGAGCAAGCAGCTCGCTGGCTCTGCCACACCGCAGGTGCGGAAGCGAAAGCTGGGAACACAGGAGTCAAACTCTCAGTGCTCACAAAGCCACCAGGGCAGAGGGCTGACACAGAGGCACCCCGGATCCGCTCTCCCTCCCCGCTGCGAGGCTCGCAGCAGCCCCAACCCGAAGCACACACAATGCTTCGCATGGTGATGTCACCGCTGATTCTGAGTCCCCACGTGAGGATCTGCTTCACCACTCTCAACGTTGGTGTTGGTTTTTGATTTTTGTTTTTTTTTTTTTTTTTCTTTTAAACATTCTCAGCTTATGGGAAACCATCAGGTAAACCACAGATCGCTAGGGAAGAAGGCCCACACGAGGGAAGTCCGTGCTTTTCTTCCAGGCAGTGGCACGTGCTTTAACACGCCGCGTTCGACAAAGCAGCTCTCCCCGTTTTGCTCAGTGGCAACAGGCACGACTGCAACGCACACAGGTGTAGGCAGCACCTGCAGGTCCCAAACCCTTAACCCGTTTTTAGAGAGCACCAATTTTTTAAGTAGTGCTTTTCCCTTAATCCATGACCCCTTCTTTCCTTTATTTCTATCGGGTGGCTCTCCTCCATTTTCCTCCTCAGTGTCTGAGCAGACACTGGGAATCGTTTCCGGAGGAAGGGCACGGCTGAAGCTCCTCCATCTACTCTCCGAGAAAAGAGAGTATGTTAAAGAATACATCTTTCCTTTCTTTTCCCTTTTTTAAATACAATTTCTGAAATCAACGCTGCGGCCTGGCAGCAAATACCTACGGGACTAAAGGTGATTCCTCATCCCCACTGTAACGTTGTAGTTAACCTCCCAACGAACCCATCTCCCCAGGAAGCGGCCATTTGAGATGGGAAGGGGCAGAGCAAGAGGAAGCTCTCCTTAGCCTAGCTCTTCCCCCAACATCACCTCGCCACCCAGCACCAAATTCAATTCACCTGCTCCGCCCGATCACTCGAACGGGCGTCCGACGCTGGCACACGCCGCAGCGGTGGTTCTGACGTGCCTTAAATCACCTCTCCGCAGAATATCTCGGGTCTGTACGCTCAAATAACGCAGTATTTGAGAAATAACGCCCAGAGCTCACACTCTGAGTGCAGCCCAACAGCACCGAAGCACCGGTAGGCTAAACATTCCAAACCTGGCAACAAGGCTGACCCAAGCAACAGCACGGAACCCTTCTGCACCTTCAGCGTGGACATCAGCGTAAGGAAACACAGACCTCCTCGATCCAAATTTTAAGCGAGAAACGCAAAAGGTCACCCAACCGGCTTGTTTTCAGCAAGCTAAAGGAGAAATTAAGGCGACAACCGGGTGCATCCAGAGTTAGTCAGATCCTGAAGGCAGTTCCTTGGGGGAACGGAGGAGCAACGCGCCAGATGAGGGCTGCCTTACAGCGCACCCCTTAGAGGCACTGCTACGGAAGGAAGGCAGAAGGTTGGAACTCGAAAGAACTCGCAAGGCGCCCGTTAAGGGGGAAATCTTTCATTTTTTTCTCAGCAGAACCTCCCCTCTCCCCCCTACCCCCCCCATGAAGGCAGCCCGGGGACTCTTTGCTTCCTTAGGGAGAGGGCAGGGACGGGGCAGGGTGGTGGGACAGATGGCCAGAGGGTCAGATGCACGGACAGACAGACAGCCGGACAGAGGGCCCAGCAAGGCCTGACGAAGGGTTCAGGAGCGGGAGGGAAGGGCAGGGCGAGGGGAAGGGCGGCCCCGGGCCTGACAGGAGACCTTGGGCCTAACCCCGGGCAGCAGCTCCGCGTCTCACAGGGCCCAGAAGGGGCTGGTACAGGGGGAGGGAACACCCCAGCCCCCAGCCCTGCCTCCAGGCCCTGCGCCCTTCACCCCCCCCCCTCCCCTAAGGGCACCCCGACCCACAGGGCCCGCGACACGGCCTGCTCCCCCTCAGGGCAGCAGAGGGGAGCCCGGCCGGGCAGGAGGCCTTTCCCCTGCCCCCCGCTGGTCTATGAAGGGCTCTAGTTACCGGCGAGCAGGGATTTTTACTGATACTGGCCGGACAACAAAGACTACTTATTAGAGAAGTACAATTCTTTTTTTCCTTGTGATAACTTTTCTTGACCAAAAAACACGATTGTGAATGAGGGAAAATGAAAGATGTAACATGGGAACGTGCGGATACTCACGATGATGCAGCCTTCTATCCGCATGTTCGCTGCGCTGCTGGGATAGCAGCTGCGGGAGCCTGGCAGCAGAGGGCAGTGAAGCCAAGCAGCTGGGATCCGTCTCTGGGGAAGGGGGCACTGAGAAAGCGCTTGCAAACGGGGCACAAGCCCTCAGCCTCTGGAGGCGGCGCCTGTCAGGCGTGAAGGAAAGGGATCCCTTCACGGAAGATGCTGTGGGCTTGCTGAGGCTCGAAGAACAGACGGTGCTGGCTGCTACCAGCGTGCTGCAGCAGCGGCAAGACAGAGCCGTGGTGGTTTTCCTCAGCTGGGCAGCCGAGCTCCAGCACAAGCGCTCTCTCCCTGCCCCTCCTCCAACGCCAAGGGGAGAAAAGAGGCTGGCAAGGGCTCAAGGGCTGCCAGAAGGACAGGGAGATCACTCCACAAGGAGCGTCACGGGCAAAGCAGGCTCAGCACAGCCTGTTCCAGTCCAGCCCGGGGCCTGCTCCTGCGGGGGCTCTCCACAGGCCGCGGCCTCCTCCAGGCCACAGCCACCTGCTCCACCGGGGGCTCCTCCACCCGCAGGGGGGCTGCAGCGTGGAGATCTGCTCCACGGGGGACCCATGGGCTGCAGGGGGACAGCCTGCTCCACCAGGGGCCTCTCCCTGCACAGGCCGCAGGGGAACTGCTGCTGTGAGCCTGGAGCACCTCCTGCCTCCTGCTGCACGGACCTTGGGGACTGCACAGAGCTTTCTCACTCCTCCCTGAGCCAGACGCTGCTGGGCAGCAGCTTTTGTTCCCTTTCTTAGATGCAAGATCTTCTTAAATTCAGTCCAGCCAAGTAGGAAAAGTAAATGTGGACAGCTGTATCTTGGCAAAGAAGATAGTAGGGAGCAAGGAGGTTCAGCAGTCAAGGTGGAAGGTGATGCCATGAGGCTTACAGGCTAGTAATGTTCTAGTGAAACCCAGCCTTCCTAAAGAAACCTGCCTGACTACTTGATGTGAATAACAGACTCTGTTCAGCTCTTTCCTAACATAGAAACGGTGCTGACTGCTTCTTCAGAGTAACAGAAGTTCGTGATACTACTGAAGTAGTTGTGGTTCAGATGTAGATCTGATTTCTCGTAAGCACACTGAATTCACAACTGTTGATCCTCCAGAGGAGGCTTTGCAATTGAACACCTGGAGAATAGGTAAATTTCCCGCTGTTGTTCTCCTCTCCTCTTGTTTTGTTTTGTTTTGTTTTGTTTTGTTCCTAGTAGCATAGGCTTAAGACTCTGAAGAAACAGGCTGCTTTTTTTCATTTCCAGCACTGGCTGTTTCTCCTGAGCCCCGCCTTCTATTTTTGCAGTCATAGGATATGTGGATGTAAATTCGTGGAGAGAGGTAGAAAACTCTTTCAACTGGTGTTTTTTCGGCTATGTGGGGAGAACAAATAGAGTGGCTTTGAATATTCTGGCTCTTATTCAGAGCAGCATGTGGAGGGAGACAGATGCGTTTGCTTTTTTAGTGCAATGGCTTCAGAAGCAAGAGGGGAAAAAGCACTTTCTCTGGGAGCTGAAGAAGGTGTCCTAATCACAGGAGAGGTTTCTAAATGGCATATCTTTGCGAGGGTTCCTGTAGTTCGGAGGTTTTTGTTTGTTTGTTCGACGTTGGAAGGTTTTACTCTTAATATTCATGTCCTTCAGCAGAAGTGAGAAATGTGATTTTATTTTGTGCAGTGTCGTGGACCCTCCGAAATCTCCTGGGAATGATGAATACCTCGCCCAGTACCAATGTGATGACCGTGGAGACAAGGAGAAACCAAGAAGATCAAAACAACGTGACCTCATTTCAAAAGAAACCGTTTTGTCCGGCAAAGAGTCTTGTGAGCCTGGTGAGAAATTGCGGCAAACTTCCTCTCTCAAGTCTGACACTGAATGTAGCTCTAAAAACCTTTCCTCCTCAGCTGTTACAGAGAGATGCCAAGATACAAAGGACAAGACTAAAACCACTGAGAAAGAGCATTACGAATGCAAGAGGGAACATGCTCCTAGTGAAGAGAAGGAGAGTCAAAAAGCAGGTCCTTCCAGCAAGAGAAGGGTAAAGTTGAATACAAAGAATACAAACTTGAGCTCCTGATTGGCTTCATGCTGAACTCTGTGCTGTTCTTGTCCTAATCTTGGTCTCTCCATAGATAATATGGTTTAAATCCAAATAGAATCGTGCGATGAGGAAGATCTCACTGCAACAAATTCAACATCTAAAATCAAAGTTGACATTTTCCGTGATTTTCTTCCTGAGCAGAAGTGTGCAGTACTCCTTTTATATTAACGTAGAGATTATTTCAAACAGTCTTGAAGTGCTTGATGACTTAACAGTCTGCAGATTTATTATCAAATCAAAAAAACCCCGACTTGGTAGACTATTTTTTTCCCAGTTTTGAATGACCACTAGGAAGAAGGTTATTCCGGCATCAAAAAAGTCATGTGGAATGTATCAAAATTTACTGAACCAGTAAGTAAAAATTATATTTTTCTATTAGTTCCATTGTTTCAACTCTTCAGACGCTTATGGATGGCATAGATAACAGAGGGGAGATCGTGGTAATCGGAGCTACCAACAGACTGGATTCTATAGATCCTGCTTTACGAAGACCAGGACGCTTTGGCAGACACTTCCTCTTCAACTTGCCAAATTAAGAGGTGAGAACTTAAATTCAACGTTAGTGCTACCATGGCAAAGTCCAACTTTATAGGAAAAAAAAATAATTGACAACTTGAACAAAAGAGTGACACGTGGAGACACTGCGTTGTTCCATGGAGGGCAAATCTGGTACTGGATATATATGGTCAGGATGATACCACCAAGTAGTTAGTTCTATAATCAAACCTTTAATTCCCAAAGTTGTACCTGTTTGCTTAATTATTTAGTCCACTTGGGCGCTTTCATCATGAAGTTGTGTTTTTGGTCTCAATCCTTCACTTATGAGTGAATAGGGGACGTGTTTGCATTTGATTGTGCCCCGGATCAGTGGTAGTAGTTTGAGTCATAATTCTTTTCTTCTTTATAGTAATTGTAGCAATTGGAAGCATTGTGCCAGAAGTGCTTTCTGTGAATTTACTGGCTGGAAAGCAAATGTGATGAAGTAATGAGACTGTCCCAATGAAAGCTTGCTAAGTTTTAGAGAAGTTTTTTGGACAGCAAAGAAATGTTTCTGGATAAATTTTTCATTACAGTATTTTCCTCTGGGTCCTTAGGTCTCGTAGTTTGGAAACTTGTTATTGAAGCTATAAATGCCTTTTCTTTCACTGTAGGTTCCTAGAAAAAGTTCAGTATAACAAATAAGAACTATTCAATTTCCTGGTTGACAATGCAGAGTGTATATTAAATAACTGTAAAATACTTGAAAGTTGAGCAAGTAAGAAAAGTGTATTAGTAGATGAGGGGTTTTGAGGGAGGACTGTTTTTTTTGTCTGTTTGTTTGCCTTTTGGTTTGTTTGTTTCTTGTTGGTATTTTTAAGGAAAACTTGGGACAAGCTAAAATGCAATGATTTTGCTTCAGGGTTGGAAAAGAAATTTTCAAGATTCATACTTGTGACTGGACCCCTCAGCCACCGGACATGTTGCTTGATGAACTAGCTGAGAAATGCATTGGTAAGACTGAAACAGAAACGGATTCTTGCTTGTGACCAAGTTGTAAAGAACCTTAGCTTGTACCAGGCAGTACCCATGCTCTTGTGCCTTGCTGCACAACTAGTCAACGAGGCAGCTGGCACACCTTCATAGCAATCTGAGTGAGATGCTTTCATCTATTTACTCTTTGTTATCGTTCCTCTTGTTGTCTGAGAACATTAAATGGTTCTGGGGCATCTTCCTCAAGAGTATAGTTTTTGATGAGGAGTCTGCTTCAGCTGCATAAGCGCAGGATATCAGGCAGTGAGCAACATGAAACACCCCTGCAGAGCGGTAGCACTTTGAATTCCCTGTTAAGCTGTTTGGTTTTGGCATTACAAATTCTTTAAATGTTGCATGTTGTAAACCTGGGCCTTGACCGATGTAACGTTTGATTTTTGTTTGTTAGGATACTGTGGTGCAGATATCAAATCTTTATGTACTGAAGCTGTGCTGTGCTCTCTACGCCGATGCTATCCTCAGATTTATGCAAGTAGGGAGAAGTTGCTACTAGACGTTAATTCTATTAAAATAAAAGCAAAGGACTTTTTCATGGCTATGAAGAAGGTTGTTCCAGCTTCAAACCGGATCAAGGCTTCACCCGTATAAGCACTATCACCCATTTTCAAGCCACTTTTTAAAAGATCAGTAGAGAATATTTTACAAGTTGTGCAGAAGATCTTCCCGCATGCACAGCTTGCGCTAAAGAAGGACCGACAGCAAGGTATAACCACAGCATCCACTTCTTTATAATTCTGCTAAAGCAAAAACTTGCGGTTTGTGCAATCAACTTAAACCTTTCAGACATAATGGTGGTAGAATTTTATTATTTCCATGTGCATGTCTTTTTTTTGGGCAAGTCTGGAATACAACGCATAGGTTTTATTGTGGATTCGAAACTGAAATGCCAAATGGAAGCTCTGAATGACTCAAAACACAGTAAAGGACGATGCGTTCTCTACTGAAGCATGCTGCTTCTGACGGCAGCTAAGATAATTAGCATTTGTAGAGGTTGACTTGAGGTTTGAAGTATAAGGCACCTATTTTTCTTTAAAAAATCAAAACTCAGATCTTTGGAGGGGAAGCATTTCTAGGTCAATGTTTCTAATTCCTTTCTGAAGAATGTCAGGACCAGGATACAAGTATAACTGGTCTAAGCTAAATATTGTTTTAGCTATCATCATTTTTAACCAGTCTCCTAATTTAAATGTTTGTGGATCGTACTATACACGTGAGATCAATTAGCATTGATATTTACTAGATGAATGGAATTCTGTGGCCATCACATCCTTTATCCCCATGCTTTCATTGTGGGAACCTCCTCCAGAAAGAAATGGTCTTGTTTGTTTTTGTTTTATTTTAGCTATTTAGCAACTGCAGAAATTGTTCGTAATCTCCTTTATTCTAAGGGGGAGAAAAAAATCACCAAGAGTAGCGTACCTTATACGTACACATCAGTGGGACTTAGTACAGCTTTGTAGGGCCTTGTTCCATCTCCTTAGATCTGTGGTGGGCTGAACTCTAGGAAATAGCTTTCAGTGTGTGCTCTCAAATGAAGAAAGGGTTTTGGCACTGATTTAGAAGCTGTATTAATGGAAGAGAAAGAGACAAAGGCTATTCAGGAAAGTTAACAAACCTCTTTTGCCTTTCAGACCATTTCAATCCTATTTTACAAGATGATATGTTTGACAGTGATGACGATGCATCCTTGGTTTCTGGAGATGAATTAAAAGATGGAATGCCTGACGGACCAGAGAAAAATTGCCTCTGTTTCAGCAGGTAAAGAAAGATAGATCCCTGTTACGTTTAAATTCTCAGGTCTGCTGAGTCTTTGTAAACATTTCCAGCTGTTAAAAGTGCGAGGGGTGGTAGAGGAAGGGGCAACATCAAGTTTGTGTGTTGAAGGGGTGCTTGGTATTCACAAGAAGAAAGGGTGGAGGGACTAAAGTTGTAATGAAGTTGCTCTGAATGACCAAATTGAAAAGGCCAGGCTTCTCTTCGTAAGCCAAAGTGATCCGTAGACTACCAGAACACGTTGACTTAATCCATGGCATTCTTTGAAAGACTCAAGACCACATAAATGTGCAGTCTGTCCTTTTAGCTAAAAATACCCCAGCTTTATGGGTTTGTGTTGCCACCTTTTGCCCTTCTGTTTTCCAGGATTGTTAAACCAGTAGTGAATTATGTAGCAGAAAGAAAACAGAGAAAGGGCTTGTTAAAACACCTTGAGAGAAAATTGAATGGTGTCTTTATTTGTTAAGCCACCGAGTTGTGTTAATCTTGTGATATTTTAGTATGGAAGTCATGCAAGCCCACAGTTGGAAAGTTAGATCATGTTGTCACAGCTGGATCAGTTATTTTTCTCAGTTTCTATTGCTGTGCTGTCCAGAAGATTTTCTGTGCTTTAGAGCAAGGCTAAGTCTCTAGCATCTTTGATTTAAGCCAGCAGAGGTACAGCCTGATTGTAGTGGGGAAACAAATGCTCCTCACCAATTTATTTTTAAATAAAAATAAATTTATAATAAAGTAAATAATAAATATATAATAAATAATAAATTTATAATAAAGTAAAGCAAGATTGCAGGGATATTAATTTGCAGTCTTGGTTTAGTAAAGAATAGGAAACACAAGGGAAGAAGGTGAAACAATTGGAATGACTGAATAACTTAACTGGAAATCTTACATGTATTTAATGTACCGCTGCCATTTGGATTATTTGGGGAGGGAAAAGAAAGTCTATAGGAAAATTACTTGGAACATCTGTGTGTCTATTCAGCACCTCATTTATAAACTTGTTTTCTTAACTCCTGTTCTAGGAGTGCTTTCTGTGAACCAACATCATGCCAGCCCCGTCTGCTAATAGTAAAAAAGAAGGGTACGGCCAGGTTTCTTACGTGGCACCCGCGGTGTTGCACGCTTTGGAGAAATTTCCCGTTCACACCCTGGACCTTTCTGTTCTGCTTACAAACGTTGCATCGCCAGAAGAAATCTGTGGACAGGTACCTTTTTTCTTTTTCTTCTCATCGGATTCACTGACTGTATGTAAAGGATCAATGGAGTTGCAAGTAAGGTGAGCAAAATTCATTGGTAATGGAGGTGGCCTTGTTTTAATGTGCTGGGATGTTTGCTTCTGTCTGAAAATGCCCTTTTCTTTTAGACAGCACCACAAACAATCTGGATGTTGTACATGTCGACATTTTCCATACCCAGTTTTACAGTGAGGCTGTTGCTAGCAGCTCAGGAAGCTGGGCGGTGTTGCTAATAAACATCTCTTTGTGGAAAGAAATGCTGCTCATGTCACTGGGATCCAGAAAGTAGTTCTCATTGCCTCCTAAGACTGTGTGCTCCCAGTAGATGGCTCTGTATCAGACTGCATGTCGGCTGCTTTTTGTAGCCTTCTTCTAAATTATATTAGTAAGGCAACCAAGGTTTGGGGCTTCTGTTTATTTTGTTTTCGCACGGACATACACAACTTGTGCTGTTGCAGTATGTGCAATAAAAGCATTAACATTCAGAAAACACTTCATTTGCACGGTGATGTGGTTTTAACTAGAAAAAATGACCAGATTTGGTGTTTTTACTTTTAGGCAGGAAATCCATTTTCTTGTTTGGCATCACTACCTTAAAATATTTTTACCTTTAGTGGAAACATTTGAGAGCCATACAAGTAAGGACAGACATGTTACACGACTGAATACTGATGTGTCCCTTAAGAGGGACATTTCCTTTCTTTGTTATGCGATGATTGTGGCTGTGGCCATATAGTTACGGTGTCTAGCCACTGCCTGAATATATCCTTCCCATCTTCTGACTAGAGTTCTCCGAATACTGATAATCTGAAAGGGTGCACAGAGAAATTCCTTATGTGAAAGGATGCTTGCCACTCTGTTCACGCAGTTTCATTTCATGGGGCAGTCAGATGGCTATGTAGCTATGTATTAAGAGGTTCTTGTACGTGTTTTAGTTTTCTTACCCAAGCTTTCCTTTTCACTAGCTGATCCGAAATGCTCAGAAGACAGCACCAAGCACAATTTATGTCCCAGATATCCATTTATGGTGGGACAACGCTGGACCTGCCTTGAAACTTACTTTTCTAACTCTACTACGTAACATTCCAGCATTTTTGCCAGTTTTGCTGCTTGCTCCGTCTGATGTACGTCACTCAGATCTCCCAGAAGAGGTATTTGTCAATACTTTTCTTACTATTTCTTCAGTGTCTTGTAATTTATATATGCTTTCAGCATCAAAATGCTGTGCTTTCTTAAATGCATGCTGTTATTACTCAGGCACCCTAACAAATCACTTAAAATTTGCTTAGAGAAAAAGAATACTGTGAAAGCATCTGCTTCAGGTTTTTTCTGAATCAAGCAAGTGACTTTCACCCCCTTCTCACACATGCAAATAATAAATTAATACAATAATTCTGGTGGCTACAAAGTGGTTCAGTCAAGAATATGAAGTGCTTGAAATGACAAGAGGATGTTCTTACTGAAGAGATTTCTTCTGACAGTCTGCCATTCCATGCTATGTTGGGTAAACTGCTAATAATGCAATTTAGTAGAGAATTGAAACACTTTGATTAAAAAAAAAAATAAATAAATCAGTTTCTTTCTTCATATAGGCCAAAGCTTTCCAAGCTGGAAAGCTGAGTTCCAATTTCTGCTAAAGTAACTTTGGAATCGAATTCTAGTTGTAGTCCTAAATAAAGTGTAGTAAAAGTACGTGCAGAACTTCATTGACTTCTGAGAGTTTACATTAAGGGAAGGTGCCCAAAACAGGACCACGCTGTTGTCATTCTGATGATTTGGTCTCAGTCATTGGGGGAAGAGAACGGGTCTTACCTAGACGTGTTTATTATCAACTGCTTTGAAAGTGCTTGAGTTCCCACAGAAGTTTTTGTACAGGCTGTAAATTCCTTCTAAAATAAGTAGTGAAATTCCTTACCTACCTTTTAATACTAGAACTTGAAAATGGAGGAAGACGTAGAGGTACTAGCTACTTCAGACACCTTTTGGGAGAGAAATAAAAACTCAGCAAAAAGCCCTCACTTGTCTGCTGAAGCCTTTCTCTTCCCTCTATAGCCATAAAGGTTCTAAGTAAAGGCTGCAGCAAGGCAAGTAAATACAAAGGAGGCGGTGTTGGATGTGGTGAAAGCCATTACTTTATCAGTGTAGCGTACAATCCCTTCACCGAGCATTAATTCTATAGGTGATTCTTAAAGGTGATATTTGAATTTGCCGTGCCAGCCTGTGAAAATGTAGCCTTTTAAGGCCAGGAAGATAACTTTTTTCAGTTTGTGTTCTTCAGGTTATTCTTAATTTGAAAAGGTACTCGTCTTTTTGGAATAGAAGATGAGTTTTTTGTGGCCTTAAATCTGAAATGTCTCTCGTCCTTCTGCTTTAGATCCAAAAATTATTTAATAAGGAATTTGGAGAAGTGTGCAATATTGAGTTGCCTGGTAGGGCAGAGAGAGCATCTTTTTTTGAGGACCTAATTCTAAATGAAGTGGCTAAGCCTCCTGTAAAGAAAAGAGGTGAGGAGGATATGAGAAGTACATCTAAAACTTTCCTATCGAAGTTACTAGCTCTTTGGGCTTTGCTTTGGTGGTCATTTTCTGTCAGTAATTTGTCATATGCTTGTATTTGAGTACTGTAAATTGGCTAATTTTTCCTGATGAATTGAAGTTGATTGGACATTGGAAGTCGTGCCTGTAGCACCACCAGCTGAGCCTCAGAAGCCACAAGAGTGATCCCCACAAAAGTAGGGATGTTGGAGGAGGAAGAGGAGGATACCTTGCGTGACCTTAGAATTTTCTTGAGGGACGTTACTCACAGACTTGCCACTGACAGACATTTCAGGGAATTTGCAAAGCCCGTTGACCCACAGAAGGTAAAGTAGTGCTGATCTGTGTGTGTCTGTAACTTCTCAGTGTTCGTATTTCTCAGCGTTTTGGGTGAGGTTCAACTTTGTTTTTAGGGCTGCACTGTAAGGATTTTGCAAGAAGCAGAGGCAGTGCTTTTACTTCTGCTGACTCTCAAATGTGTCTTATGGGATTATTCGCTGAAAGCCCTGGTTTCATTCTAAAAAGCCAGTCCAAATGCCAACACAGTTTGCTCATGAAAAGGCTTTGATACGTAGGCGTGTCACAGCACTGAAAAGCACAGAGATCTTTCCTTATAATTACAAACAGTATTTACAGGACTACTTTAATGAAGTCTGAAGCCCTTTATTGGACTGTCAGTTCCTGTGGGAACAGGAATAAGAGCAGCAGTTTGTAAAAATAAGTTTTGAGATCCTGTTCTCTGTTTCATCTGGAACTCCTCAATAGGAATCAACCATAAGTGCAGTGTGTTTTCTTTTTCCTCCAATTGGCTGCTTAGATGCCTTTTTCTCCTTAATTTATGAGATAAGCCTAAACTAGGGGCGTATATTTCAAAGACAGATGTAACTTGAATATACCTGCGGATCAGCAAAGTCCTCTTCTTGTGGGCATCCACTGGCTTTTCTTCCCCTTTTCTCCTAGGTTCTTGAGCTGTGAAAAATCTAGACAGATACATATGTCCTCATCTGAACTGGTCATTAGTCTCCTCTTCTGGTCTGAGGGAAGAAATGAGCACCTCAGGGCCCAGTTATCTCATTCTAAAGTAGATGCCTGCAATAGGTACTTCACAGGTGCAATTCATGCACCTTTTCCTCAATGTCGACAACAAAGAGAATGCCGGATGGCTTGCTCAGCTTTCACTGTTGTGATTTTCTGAAGCAAAGTGAAATGAATCTCCCACCCTCAGTGTTTCTTCTCTACCATGCACATGCTTCTGACCTCCCTACTTCTTGTTGTCCTCTCCTAGCCGCTCTAATGAAAAATGAAAGAGCCCTTCCATTTTTGAGAAGCAAACTGGTTAATTTCAGCGTCTTCTGATGCATCGCAAATGTTCAGGGTTTTTAGGAAGTCGTTTATTTAAAGTTTTCAGAATAATTTTAGTAGACAGTGTGCAAGGTTATGAAAACCTCTGAATGCTTGTATTTGATCTGCAGGTACCTGACTATGCCACAAGGATTAAAGAGCCGATGGATCTTTCAACAGTTCTGACAAATTGACTCGTGCCAGTACCTCGCTGCAGGAGACTAGCTGAAGGACATCAATCTAATCTGTAACAATGCCTTAGAGTACTACCCGGATCAAAGATCTACAGGTGAGGATGTGCTTTTTAGCCCTAGTTTAAAAAATCTGTCAAACGTATAGATGGATAAATGCTGTGTGCGGACAATAGACTTCGGATGGATTAGATGATTTTGGACGTCCAGACTGTAAATATTTTATCATTTTGCTACTTGGGCATGGAATTGTGATATAAGTGTTCCCAAGGAACTAGTGCTTTTGTTTTAATTAACTTCGATGTTATGCTGAAAATATTCACTGAGAGAACCTTTCGGAACCAACCTATGAAGAAAGCAATTTTTTTCTGTGATCAAAACAGTTTCATTGGTTGGTAGACAACATTCAGTTAAAGTCTGTAAAATTTCAGATCGTCACAGCGCCTATGTTTTGCAAGACACTGCATATTCAATGGTGAGGAACGAAACGGATACAGAGTTTGGACGACTTTGTGAACAAATTAAAGAATCTCGTGAGAAAAGAGGTACGTGCTTTAACGCTAAGGATTTGAAGACTTGTCTCTGCATTTGTAACTAAAAATGCACGACGAAGATCTTTGGTATCTATTCTTTCTTGCAAGGTCACACCTCTGCAGCGTGGCTCCATGCGACAGCTCCAAGTCACCACAGCAGAACCCTGCTACTGAAGACGAGAAACCAGATGAAGAGAGTAATGAAAATGAGGAGGTGCCAGCGGCACCTGTAGATGCCAGTACACCCATTTCTAATGGCAAGTTGCATTTTATTCAGCTGCTCTTGTCGTTCATACCTTCTCTGTTCTTGAGGCGCAACAGGTGTCTCTGATGCCTGGCTCTTTATGGCAGAGGTATTTTGTTTTCAAATTGACTTCCAAATGGGAGAGAGAAATCCAGAGGTCATTCATTCAATATAGTGATGAATTAAAGTTCAAAGAAAGTTGGTTCATTTGATGTACTCTTACTGGAACTTCATTTTGTAAACAGAACGACCCCCCACTCAAGGATATCACAGCTTCCCTCCCGTACTAAAAATGATAGTACTCACCCTTGTAGGAGCGGCAATGTGAAGAAGGTCAAGGGCAGTAAGAAGGGTTCAAAGCTTTGATATAACAAGCCTTACACTTTTTTTGACAGAGCTCCTAATAAGCATCTTTAGCAAGGTCTGGAGATGGGAGAAAAACTCAAACTAGATTTTAATTCTAGGATGTATAATGTCAAGCTTGACTGTTCCTCTGAACAGTCAATTGAATTTAATTTTTTTTAATTTAAATTAATTAGTTTAGTTTTTTTAATTTAAATTCAATTGAATTTAAAGTTTTGAATTTAAATTCCAATTGAATTTATTGAAAAAAATTCCAATTGAATTTAAAGTTTTTGTTGTTGTTTTTCACGAAACACTAAGTTTATGTGAAAGGTTTTGCTGCAATATCTTTTTGCCAAGGATATTAAGCTTAAGTTATCCACAAGAAAATGGTGGGGAAAGGGAAGCTTTAGTTTTGAAAGCTTTTTTTTTTTTTTTTTTTTTTTTTTTTCTCTCCAGGTTTTTCTTGAGCACAGCAGCGTTTCAGTGTCTGCCTGCCATTAGTTGCCCCACTACCAAGTCAGGAGGGTCAATTAAACTTGCGTGAGGCAGAATTTCTTTATCTGAATCTACGTGGTTCACATAAATATATTCTTGTTTCCTTCTTTCCCTAGGATTATTCTTCTCCCAGTATTGAATGTTTCAACGGACACCGTTTAAGATCAATGAGCAAAAGCATCCTGCGGTGTTCAGTCTCCAGCTTTGAAGAAAGTATGGCGATACTGAGGGGAAATGTCAAGAGAAGATGCTTTTCAAGGTACTGTATTTCTATATGTTCAATCTCTGTTCGATTTGTAGATTGAAAAGCAAGAGAGAAAGCATGTGCAGTGAGTTGTGGCCTGATAAACCTCCGGCTAAAATCAGCAGAGGCCTGTGAGCATGCTGATGGCGTACCAGTACCTTAAAACTAGAGTCCCTCTTCTCAGTGAAAGTCTCCCGCTTTTCTAAAAAAACCTGTTTTTTTTTTTTTCCCAACCCCTTTGAGGTGTTCTTGTGGTTTAGCCCGGCCGGCAGCTAAACACCACACAGCCCTTCTGCAACCCTCCCACCTCCCTCTCTGGAACGGGGGAGAGAAATGGGAAAGTGAAGCCCACGAGTTGAGATAAAGACAGTTTATTAAGACAGGAAAATAATAATGATGATGATGATGATGATGATAGTACTGCTACTAGTAATGTGTACAAAACAAGTGATGTACAATGCAGTTGCTCACTACCCGCTGACCAGTGCCCAGCGTAACCCCTAGCAGCCCGGCTGCCCCGCCCTATCCATGGTGCAGCGTGTTGCCATAAGGCATAGAATTCTTTGGCCAGTTGGGGTCGGCCATCCTGAGTCTATCCCCTCGCAGCTGTTGCTGTGCGCCGATTCTGATCGCCAGTAGGACAGTGAGACACCGAAAGGTCCTTGGCTTGTTGTAAGTACTGCTCTGCAGCAATTGAAACATCGGGGTGGTATCAGCACTCTTCTAAACATCCTTTCACACATTCTAAGCCAAAACATAGCAACCTACCCGCTACTAGGAGGAGAACTAACTCTGTCCTAACTGAAACCAGGACATGTATCTTTTCCACTTGGGTGCTATTGCTCATAATTTTGAGAATTCAACACGAGCAAGCTAGGAAATGTGGGTACATACAGAACCGCGTGTATATGGCACGCAACAGACTTGGGATGTGGATCCTGCGTGAGGCCTACAGGCTTCTCTTTGTATACCATGGAGCACTGGCTTGTAAACATGGTGAAATTTCCCATCCTTGATGGGTCTAATACAACAAGTCTTTTCTCCCTTCTCTGCCCTGTCCTCTTTCTTAATGTAGGCAGTTGAGAAAGCCAAAATTGGAACGAAAAAAAGAATATAACACAGGTAAGTGGCTGTAAGTCCCCGGGATACCTATTTACGCTGGTTACTGAAGAGGATGGCACTTGGTCACTCCATGGCTTTCATTTGGCCCCAAAGCCTTCTGTAGTCATCTGAATTCACTCCTCAGTGACTTTTCTGTGAAGAGAGGTAGGTGCAAATAGGAGATTTTATGAATTCCTTGGGGAGGGAGCAGTGTGAATTGCAGCTTGGTAGGCACAAAGCAAACTGTTCTAATTGTGCAAAGTAAATCGATACTTGATAAGTTCAAACTTAGTTTTATAGCTGGCAAGCACAAAAGTAAACCTTAGCTGTGATCCTACCAGCACAGTGGTGTAGCTCTTCCCTTCCCCTTGTCCTCTTGTCTCTTTTAATGACAGTGCAAGCAACAAACCTGTGCCAAAGGGTGCTGTATGGTAAACAATGGGCAGGCTTTTTTCTAAAAAGCACGAGTTTGAGTTATCTGGTGTTTGGGTGTTTCTCTTGAAACGATTCTTCCCTCCTTGAGCTGTTAGATCCTAATGCAGGAAATGGAAGTGCTGCATGCATAAACAGAGTAATCAAACATACACCTCTTAGGAAGAGGCTTGCAATGTCATAGTGTTTGTTTTGAGCACTGTTAGATACAGTTTGACATGAATGGAGTGAAAACACCTTAGAGAAAGGTGTTGATTGTTCTCACTTTTCCAAGACAGAAATAACTGGAGTAGATTTCCCTCCTGCATGGAACAAAAGTTGCACGTTTGTTTTTGTCTGGCTAGCTTTCAGTCTCTTTAAAAATTTCCCCACAGGTCCCAGTTTTAAGTAGACAGTTTAAACGTGCAGAGCGATAAAGAAGTGGAATGCAGTGGTTGTGACAACAACTTCTGATCTGAAATGTAAAGAAAAATCAATCCACTTCAGGGTGCCTTTTTTGTTTGTCTGTTTACATTTTACAAGAGCAACGGTGAAATAAGGAGAATCCCATCTTCACTGTTTCAAAATCCTTTGTTTCTGCGTTTCAGTCACCAGAACACTGAGGAGCAGAGCTGGTGCAAAAACTGTGAGACGAGTCCACGGAGAAAACAGGGACTTGGAGCTGCGCCGCAGCTGTAGAGTCGGACACAGTCAGTACTCGACTACTAACTCATCCATTCTATTTGACAAACTTATGACAAAGTAAGTCATCTTTTCTTGCAGACCTCTTAGAATGATCTTTCTTAGCAAGCCTTTGCACTATGGCATGATGTTGGCCTCGACTTGCTCTTTATTTTGACAGCAAAGAGTTATGGCTGCTCCTGGCATTTCCTTCATGTTTACAGGGAGACACCGTTACCTGGCTAGATAAACAGATTTTCTTGAAGGTGCTATTTCAGCATATAAGAATTGATTTAAAAAACAACAACAACAACAAAAGTGCTTCATGGCTTACTAGTTTTGTAATCTCACATTTCTCCAGGAATACTTGATTTGCTGCATTTCACCATTACACTCGTCAGCACCGCTGATTCTGGTTTATCACTATTTGCATTGCAAATATCCTTGTCCAAAGCTTAAACTGATGTATGCACTGCTTGAAAACAAAACCTGAAGTTGCAGAGCAGAAGACTCAAGTCATTATGTTAGCAGCTGTGTAACCATACTGCTTTCCAAGCATAAGATGTCCAGCTTATTTTGTTTCTATGAAGAGTTTAAATGGCTCCCGTTAAGCAAAGATGTCCCCACACTGATACTTACTATTAAGCAAGGATTCCACCTCCTTTGGCTGAGGTCTGCTCCCTTACTCATATTCGAACATTCATCCAAGTAGCCTGCAATTCCACACTCTCGGTGGAAAGTCCATAGAATAGAAAAGGTTCCTCCAGTCTCTTCCTCAGCCTTTTTTTTTTGAAGCATGCAATAAAGCAAAACATTCACAGGCTGCCCTTCCATGCAAAACAAGGCAAATTAGTAAGACAGGAGCCACAAAACTGATTGTCCTTTAAAGTTAAAATGAGATTTGAAATAGATCAAGTTAGCAAGTGTTGTAAGTCTGTAGCTAAGTCTGGTTTTGCCAATGCAGCACAATTCCCTCTCACGTAGCCAGAGCTGCTTCTGTAGCTCCAAGAAGCAAAACTGCTTTGAACAAATACTGTGTCATCAAAGCATTCGTTGGCTCAGTAGGCACGGCTCAGGTTCAACAAGTTTGTGAAAAAATGAGTACTAACAGAAGCAGCAGGGTCCAAAGAAACACTTTATGTCCCCACTGCGAAATGAGGGGCTTTACCTTGAGTGTTATGCACACTGTCAATAGAAAAGCACTGTAACAGAATCTGCCACGGCAGTCTGCATGTTACTGAAAGACCATCGGAGTAGGACTGCAGCAAGATCGTTCCGAAGTTACAAAAAAACCATGGGGGTGGGAGTTTAGTTGCGTTAGATAACACAATCTTAGATAAAGATTTTGGTCTTAACGTAAAAGTAAGGATGTCTACTGATCTCTTCAACTCCAACAACTGAAGCCCAAGTCTGAAAAATCGCCTTTAAGAATGCAAAGAAAATATTTAACTCTTCTGTATGTTCATACTTTGCTATCAAGCAAAGGAATGAATGCTGATGCCTTAACTATGTAGGGCTGTAGCTTACAGAGAGACTACACCTTCCTGTTTTTTTCCCTTTAAAAACGTTAAATGCACGTGAAATTATTTGGGGGTGTTTTCACATGCAAAGCCTAATGCAGTGCATGCAAGCCCTGTCATCTTCTTCCTCTAGTAGTGTCGCGTTAAGGGGTGTAGCCAATTGACCGTCATGGGTCCCGTCGGATTCAGGGTGCTGAACTATCACGGTCACGGATTCACCAACAACGCAGTACGGCCTCGCTCTAGTCGCGTTCAAGGAGAACTCTCACAGCTAGGAAGAATGCAATTAAGTGCAATTTCTTACGGCGACAGGTACACAGGTTCTTTGGATTGTCAGTGATAAATTCACTGTCTGCAAAAGCAAGCTAGCATGCATGAAATGCACAGGCACACAGCCTAGGTATTAAGACATGAAAAAGCATCAAAACTCTAGAGATTTCTAAGATTCCACAGAGACGCCTGGTATAAGCAAGCGTTCAGATCTTACCCCACGGCGTCCCAATGGAGTGGGGGTGGGGGAGTGAGAGGCTCAGCCTGTCGAGTGATGTCAGAAGGAATCCTTCCTGATAGTATCTTCCCTAACATCCCCTTTCTCTTAAACCAATTGGTATTATTTTCTATCTTTAAGGTGGAGCTTGAGTGACTCTAGTCGTGCATATCTTGGTTGTGCTTGGTAGAAATGATCTCACTTGCGTTTAAAGGTACAGACTGTGAGAAATTCCGAGGGCGTGCTCAGTGAGGGGTGGTTGCACCTTGGAGGCGGGTAGCTTTTGGAATGGAGGTGTGCTTATGATGCCTAGTCGCTTAAGGCAATTACTCCACAAGTAGTAACTTAGTGTTGATTTAACTACAGCATATCTAAAACATAAGAAGGATGTTAGTAAGGAAGAAGCTGATGAAACCAGTCCTTAAATCTTACTACTTATTGTGCGTGAGCAGACTGGCGTGAGTTTTAGCTATACTGGCAAATATCAAACCACACCTGTGTCGTCCCAGAGCTGGGAAAAAAAAAAAAAAAAACAAAAAAAAAACAAGGAAATGTTGAAGCAAATAGGGAGGCCTGTAGCTTGTGCAGTCTTCTAGCTGAGAAAATAAAGAAGGAGAGAGACAGGTAGCCTTGAGCTAGCAGAAGCAAGGAAGAGAAGGGCTAAAAGGGAAAAAACAGGAAGGAGAACACGAGCTCCAGACTGACCTATAGTAACCTTTTTCTCATTAAGGGTCATTAGCACATTAAAAATCACACCTGTCAAAATGCTAATCTATGCTAATGTGGGATTCGGTGTGTGTGTCCCCTCTCCTGTTCCCCCTCCCCCCCGGTATTCCTCTGTAATGCACAAGCTCAGTGGAGATAAGTTAGGTGAGCTGTAATAACCAATCCAAAGGAGCCAAAGAGAGAGTTTTCACAAGTTTCCTGTGTATAAATGATGACAATTCCAGTCAGAGGTGTGCTTGCTTTGCGAAAGATGGCCAAGTACCTGACTCTGCAGAGTTCTATAAGTAATTATATAATTAAAAGACCTTTGTGTGCATTCCGACTCTGGGTGCTTATTGGCGTGGTGCACTCTGCACGAACCTGCGGACAACATCTGTACTCAATGTCATGCCTACAGACAACCCTTTACTGTTGGGACCTGCATATTTTTCTGTGCATTCAACACAACCCCTTTGGCACAACTAGTTAACCACATAGCTGCCAGTCCACCACTCAGTTGCACTTGTGAAGAGGAAAAGCTATTTCCATCTACTGTAGGAGCACATCCTCTAAATGCAAGCTTCACTCAGCTGGTCATTTACTGCAGGACAAGATTTGAAAACTGTTGTTGAGTTCTGGGTTTCCTGCTTACAGGAAAAATTAAGTGCTAGATCACCCTCTACTCCGCTTTGTCTGCTGCATTTAATGGAGATAAAACTGATTTCGTTTGCTCCTCCGTTTATGGACAATGAGCTGAAGGAACAGGTACAGCACATTAGCCTGGAATGCCTTCCCTCCCAACCAAAGTAAACTGGATCTGTAACTAACACAAGCAGAAGCAAGGCTTCCGTGTTTTCAGCTGAATAAAGTTCCAACAAAATCATCCTCTGGGATTTGAAGCTTACTTCACATGACACGCCAATGACTCTTTTCCCTCTATTGTAAAGCGGATCCCTGCTGTTAGTTGCTCTAGAAGCAAAAGAATCATCGTTTTGGTTAACAAATAGCCGCTTCTGCAAATGAGAAGTGTTGTGTTCTCTCTTCCCTTTGAATGACTCCACACTTCTCATCAGCTACTGGATTGCTGACCTAGAATCAGAGAACATCCCAAGGTGGAAAGGACTCCCAATAATCACCAAGTCCAACTCGTGGCTCCACACAGGACCACCCCAAAGTGAGACCCAATGTCTGAGAGCATTGTTCAACACTTGTTGACCTCCGTCAGGCTCGGTGCCATGAGCAGTGCCCTGGGCAGCTGTCTCAGTAGCCAGCCACCCCCTCAGCGCAGCACCTGAGGCGCACGGGGCTCGGCGGGGCGGCCCGGGAGGGGAGGACGGCGGGGCGAAGTGGCAGCTCCCTCAGAGCCGTCTCCCCGCCGCCTCGGCCGCATGTCGGGGCTTTTTTGTGTCGGGGCTTTTTCGTGTCGCGCCCTCAGGCTCTCGCCGTGGGTGAGATGCTGCTCCCCAGTGCGGACCCCTTGCACGCGGGGCCTGCCCGCGGCGGCGGTGGGAGGGAAACCCCAACCCCAAAGCCCTCCCGGCAGGGAGAGCTCGGGGTGAGGGCCGATCCGGCACCGACAGTAAACACACGCCGGAGGAAACGCTCTGGTTTTAGCCGTGAGCAGCGCGGCCAGGTTCAAAAGGCATCACGCTGGAGCTCGGAGTTTGGCGGCGTTCCGAGGCCGTTGTGGCGGTTGTGGAGACGGCCCTGGCTGAGGTGGCTGCTGCTGACGCTGCTGTCCCCTCTGTCCCTGCTGTTGCCGCTGTTGCCTCTGTTCCCGGACCTTGGAGACCCCCGGCGGCTCCCTGTGCCAGGCCCTGTGGCCCCGGGGAGCTGCCCGCCGCCTCGTCGGCCAGCCCGGCAGCAATCCTGCCAGCACAGAATAGCCCACTGCGTTTCAGGGTAAAGTGACGATTAATTTCTATTTCCTGGCCTGGGTGCTGCTTTCTTCTTTAAGGAAGCTTCAAGGTTAAAGGTTCAACTCAGTTATGTCAGGGTTCAACTCCGTTTCGTGAAGGGGCTCTTGTACGAAAGCTTAAGCTGGGATTGACTCTCTGCTAAGCGGAGGCCAAACGTGGACCTACTGAGAAGCAGGTCCTAAGTGATAACATTTTCTAAAGAGACTGCTAAACACATCTGAAGAGTGCTGCTGCAGAACTCTGAATGGGGGGATAGCAACTGTCTTAACTGATCTGGAATCTTGAATTTACTTTTCAATGGACAAGAGGTGTGTCTCTCAAGGCAAACAAAGAGAGGAGTAACACCCGATACTCATGTCAACATAAATTTATGCTCAGAGCGTAGGTGTAGGAACAGCATCGGTATGTATATGGAACATCGGGAGAGGAAGCTCTATCGGTATTTACAGTTTTTCTACTACCTTGTCAGAGAGACGTCATCTCCAAATGAGAAATGGATGTATTTTGAAAAAGTGGTGGTGGATCGGATTTCTTCTTTCTAGTGTTAATATTTGCTCTTGAATCGTACTTAATAGCTGGTAACACCTCAATCAGTTGTCAAAAATAAACTTAAAAATGTGTAAGGCTTATCTCATTGGTCAGTATAAAGATCAAGGTCTTCCCTTCCCTTCCCTTCCCTTCCCTTCCCTTCCCTTCCCTTCCCTTCCCTTCCCTTCCCTTCCCTTCCCTTCCCTTCCCTTCCCTTCCCTTCCCTTCCCTTCCCTTCCCTTCCCTTCCCTTCCCTTCCCTTCCCTTCCCTTCCCTTCCCTTCCCTTCCCTTCCCTTCCCTTCCCTTCCCTTCCCTTCCCTTCCCTTCCCTTCCCTTCCCTTTCTCCCCAGTATTGTTTTTCTGTTCTCCTTCTCACTGCAGTCTTGATTTTGTTTCTTGTCCCTTAAGTATGTTTTCAATGTGTTGCTGAAACATTTTCCCTTTCAATCCTAAAAAAGGAGCTGTCACTGGTGAAGATCAGAGCTTATCCCTGAGCCCAGGAGCTGTCACCTTAGTCTTCCAATCGGACAAGGACGACTTCATTTCTCATGTAAATGCATTTGTCAGGTTTGCGTATTGTTTTTTCAGGAATGGAAAGTGTGTATAGAATGGATTTAAAATCAATTTTAAATGTAAAACGTCAAGGCAAAAAAAGTTCTAATTACAACCTCTGCACACAATTTGCCAGCTGTGGGACTAGGAGTTTTCTTATTTACTGTGTTTTGTTTAACGTGTCTGAAGTTTAATGGATAGCAATCAAGGCGTGCTAGAAATCTGAAAGCACTTTATGCTTTGTTCTCTCCGTCATTTTGGTATAACAAACTAGCTTATGTTTTAAACCCTCCATGAGGTTAGTGGTTTCCCTAAAGGTAACAAGTCCCTGTGTGCTACAGTAAAACAGTAACAAAACATGAAGTACAGAAGTTCATCCTGTCATTATTCAGCTTCTGCCTATGGACACACAGCTATGCTTATTTAAAGCGGTATCACCTTGAAACCTAATCAGCATTTTAAAAAGGACTTTGTAGCAGTTATTGGCTTTTGTCCTGGAGGGCTGAGGTTTGTTTTGTTTTGTTTTACATTCAGCATTTCCGTTTCTAGCTTACATTCCCCTGTTGTTTTGCATGAGGAAAACGTGCAACTTTACAAAGTAGAACGGAAAGAGCTGCTTTTTTCAGTTTGTCGTAGGAGTTTTAAATGTGGTAGGAGTAAAACACCAGAAGTACTGCTGCCAAAGTTATATTCAAACTCGTCTTTCTTGGAGAAGCAGAAGAAGCCCAGGGAGAAATAAATTTGCAAACATGCTCTTCATGCTCTCCTTTCCCAAGATTTCTCTGAGATATAGCCCATCCTCTGTGGGTTTTGAGGTATATGGTTCCCAGGAGTGAAAAGGAGGGCCAAACATCTCTCCTCTTGGATCTCAGCATGCCAGGGCTTTGGTGTACTGCCACTTACGGCTCCGCTTTTTCACCTGGAAAAAGCGACCACATGATGTAGACTGAGGAGCCCTCAGAAATTAACTTGCTATCACCAAGTGACGCCCATGAAAGGTGTATTTAAAAGCTAGGCTCATTATAGAATCACAACAAACCCCTCATGACTGGTGCAGTAGACAGTGAGGTAGAGGGCGAGCCCTGGAAAGACAGAAGAAAAGTAGCAGTGAGTTCTGGGTACCTTTGTGCAGACGAAACAGAAAAACGCAGGCAGTGAAGTAATAGTGTTCCGTTACTCATGCCAGCAATAGATAATTGCAACAATTATCTATTAGATCATAGGTACTAATTAACAGATAATTGCGCAACTCCGGAAATCAATAAATAACTGATTCCCCTCAGAGAATGTCTTCTACATTTTTATATTAAAAAGACTCCAGAGTTGTAATGGATTAAAATCCTACGGAAGGGAAAGAAATGGCATCAGCCACTAGTTCTGCAGAAGCTAGAAGTAATACTGATAGAGTTTAGATGGAAATTTTCACTTTGTGTGTTTAGTTTGGGGATTCTTTTTAAATCATTCATACCAGCGATTTAGTTCTTAAGGCTGTTTCTTTGAGATTAAGTGACAGGACTTCTGCTACTCTTTTCTTCTTGGAATGCTTCTTGATATTCTTACGTCAACCAGAACTTCTGTCTCTGTCGCAGATGTGAACAATGACCGTAGCTAAGAAGCCCAAATCTTCAAAGCCTAAAAAGCCCTCTTCAAGGCGGTCTGGCAAATCCAAGAAACCAAGTCCTAAAATACTGATGTCACGCACCACCAACTGGGGCCGGATAGTGCCTGCAGAAGATTCAAGCCAAGTCTCTGTGGCCCAAGGACGTGGAGGTGCTATTTACTGTAGATCATCTGAAAAATCTAAGGCTTTTGCCCCAAGAGATCTAAGTAAGTGTGCGTTTTATCCTGCCTCCATTTTCTTCAAAGCAAAAGTAGAAAATGCAGTTCTTACTTGTTGCACTGATAGAGAAGGGGACTACTGTGAACAAAGACTTCAAAAGCGAATCCCCTAAGGCAACTGAAGTGACTGATGTTACAGAAATTAATTTTGATATATTTACAGTCAACAGAGAAATGTGGGGAGCTTTTTGTAATGCACAGATTCCTCCATGTCTTTTCTGTTTTGCAGAGAAAAGTGTTTGATTGTTGCTATTCACAGCTTCCATTCTTCACAGGTTTTTTGAATGATAACATTGCTCAGGAAAAAACCTGGTATCTGTAGGGGTACCGTCATTCCTAGTTCCTAGTTTTTACGTTTTTACCGTATAATTTCAAGTCTAAGTTTGTGGTTTAAGTTATAATAAGGAAAAAAACAGTAGTTGAGTTAATCAGGTTAAAGATTATAGATGGAGAGGAACTTGGCATTAGGTGCTACAAACAGAATGGCAGTTAGCCTTGCCTTAGAAAAATTAAAATGGTTGACTAAAGTTGTTTGGTTTTTTTTCCCCAAAACATTGTGTTGACCAGCCAATTTGAATTTGGTGGTATTAAAGCTGTCTGCAATAAGTTTTTCTGGTTTGGATTGTAGCTAGCTCCTCTAGGTGCTCCTGCAGAATAGTGTTTTTTTAAATACCTTTCTTAGAAACAAACAAACAAAATCTCTTTTTAAATTTAACTTTCTTGCAGTCGTTAATGATGGAATTGCTCCGCCACAGAGCATTCTTTTTCCACCTGAGAAGATTTGTATGGATTGGCGAGAAACACAAAGTGTTGGAGTTGGCCTATACAATCTTGGCAACACATGTTTTCTTAATGCTACCCTACAGTGTTTGACCTACACACCCCCACTTGCCAATTACATGCTTTCTCTTGAGCACAGCCAGTCATGTGAGTACTTTCTAACAGTATTTTGAATCTGTTGGATAGCTCTGAAGGTGAAAGAACAGCAGTGATTCTGTGAGATAAGCTTATTTGCCTGATTTTACCTGTAGAAGCTGGCTTTGAGCACCGTATTAGCAGTGGGCTCCGAATAGCATATGGAGTGCAATTAATGCACCATGTTTTATTTAGTTAGTTAGTTATTTGTTTGTTTGTTTATTAAAGGATCATTTATTGCTTCATGGGAATAATGAAGTGCATTGGACAGTAATGCATTTAGTAGTAATTTTGGAGAGTAATACATTTTGCAGCCTGTGGAGTTCACATTCCTGTCAGCCTTTACAACTGCGACTTTGCAGTAGTCTTTTAGATTTCTCATCACAAAATGCATTTGAATACAGGCTTAGTGGATATTTTTCTTCTGTAAAGTTGTGTGAAATGAAATGTTACAAGACTGTTGGGACATTGGCATCTTGGGAGAATAGAATGTAGCAAGGAGAGTGGATATTGTATCTATAGTTTAAATTGTACTTAGATGTTTGTAGTTATGGATATTTCGCTGGACTGGGATGCTTTGTTCTTTCACTCTTCAGGTCGTGAACAAGATTTTTGCATGATGTGCACGATGGAGACTCACATTAACCAGGCCCTGCATTGCACTGTTGATGCCATCGAGCCTACGCATGTTATCAGTAATCTCAGTCGTAAGTGGCTTCAGATGTGTTTCTTTTCGATAGCTTGTAATCTTCAAATAATTATTTGATGTGTCTAAGTGGTTTTAACACTCAAATGAAGAGAGATTCTAGAAATACAAGAATGATTTCATTTTTAAATGGGGTCAATACTATCATCTTCTTATTTAGGAATAGGACAACATTTCCGTTTTGGCAGTCAAGAAGACGCACACGAGTTCTTGCGCTATACTGTTGATGCTATGCAGGAAGCGTGCTTGAACGGAAGCACCGAGTAAGCATAAACAAGTTCACTTTCATACATTCTCTAGCACCTTCTAGTCCTTTATTTACTCTCAGAAATGATCTCTAGCACTTTTTAGTGCCTTATTTACTATCAGCAACGAAAGTCTACATCATCCTTGGTTTTCATCAAACTCTTTGAAGAGTTAACTCTGTGCCTTAAATCTTCTGAGGTCTGATTATAATTTATTTCCAGATTGGACAGATCTTCTCAAGCTACCACCATCATTCATCAAATATTTGGAGGATTTCTAAGATCGAGAGGTACTTGAAAAAATATTCCTGTCCTTAGAACTGATCTGTGTCTTTTGTCGGTAGTAAAGCAGTCTGTAGTTTGTCTAAAGTAGTATCTGTCAACAACTTGAATTTGGACAGTTAGTCTCCTTCACATAATGTTAAGCATTTATATTTTGCTTCCAGTGAAGTGCTTGAATTGCAAA
This sequence comes from Aythya marila, assembly GCF_965140915.1. Lineage (NCBI taxonomy): Eukaryota > Metazoa > Chordata > Aves > Anseriformes > Anatidae > Aythya > Aythya marila. Next base: position 316,113 of record NW_028136924.1, on the reverse strand, counting down.
GCAGTTTCGGATACGTATGAGGCATTTCTTGATATCACTTTGGATATAAAGGTAAGATGTTTTCTAAATATAATTCATGATGTTTAAGTACATGCATAACTTTCTAAATTAAACTTGTTTAACTTAAAAAACCAAACCACATATAATGTTAAAACATAAGAGCTTGGTGGTGCTAAGGAAGTGGATTGGACTTTGTCCTTCTGTGGAACCCATGTAAATAGTCTCCACATTTGCATTGGGTTTAAGGGGAAGGAATTCTCTTTCTGCAAAAATGATAATGCTGTCATACTTCTTTGTTGTTCTACCTCAATATACATCTAATTGTTAGACTGATGAATTTGTCCCCAGTATTGATGACAAAGCACACTATAGATGCTGTCTAGGCTACTGGAAAAGTATTTGTTCCAAAGTCAAATGCCTTCCAGGTAAGGTCAATGCTGAGCATGCTCTTTCTGCCTCCTTCTTCACAGTGCTCCTAGTAGATCGCTTGAGTATGTTAGTAAGATTCTCTTATAAACTACTAGTGTGTCTCTGGAATTTTGAATTACGGTGACTTTACGCTCTTCTTTCTCGCTGCTCTAGGCGGTTTTGTCTGTTACCAGAGCTCTGGAACTCTTTGTGAAACCTGAAGAGCTGGATGGAGAGAATTGCTATAAATGTAGCGAGTAAGATTTTGACGGATTAGGTCTTAATCCTAGATGTCAGTTTTCTATGTTGCATGACTCTGTTGGACTACCTCTAAACTTTGGATCTACTTACAAGTTTTGTGGAAGTTTATAAAAGACTTGGATTTTTGTTTCTTTGGAGGGGGGAAGTCTTGTTCATAGGCATTCCCTATGGGTTTGCAATTCTCTGGCTTGTATTTTGCCATCAGAATTCAAAAAGAGGTGCTTTTGTTCTTTCTATTTATTAGCTCTCGACAGTACTTTTCTTGATGTAAACTGCCCAGTTTCCGTTGTTCTCTGGGCTAGTGGCTAATTTTCACTGCTTACGCCGTAGGTCCTACCTTGGAGCGGGCAATGTGTCAAACTGAACTATTTTGTTTCAAAGGATGGCAGATGGTTTCAGTGTCTTTCCAGACAAGCTCAGTACATGAAGACTTCCTACTGTTAAATGTCTCCCTCCTGTAGAATGACCATGTGCTTCTGTTGTATTTTTGATGTTGATAGTCGACCTATGTTGGAGATTATTTGCAATTTCTAGTCCTGGGGACCAAGGCTCTCTCGTTCCGCTTTCAGTATTTGTATTTCCCTTGAAAGCTGAAAGAATGTATCCAGGATTGGAGTTCAAATAGCCACTTTTGTAGACCAAGAAATGGTACCTTGCCATCCAACCTGGTAATACCCTTTCGTGAGAGATTCCTGTTCCCGCTATGCTCTGAGTTGTTGGGAAAATTGACCTTCTTCTCTGTATTAACAAACCTGACACGCAGTGCATGGGTTTATGAAAAGAAAAAAGACCAACCTATTATGCAAGTAAATATCATTCAAATAGCATAGGCATGCGTGAGACATTAAAAGGAGTTTGTTTTGGGGGCGAAAAAAGAAGATGCCTTCAAACACTTATCTCTGCTTGTTTTTAAGGTGTAAAAAGATGGTTCCTGCGTCCAAGAGATTTACCATACACCGTTCTTCCCAGGTTCTCACAATATCACTGAAAAGATTTGCAGATTTCACAGGTGGAAAGATCAACAAGGTATATTTACCACTGTAATGCAACTATATCATTGTGTAATGGGACATCCCCCAAAGCTGAAAGTTGTTAATATTTTCAGACAATAATTGTAGACTAACGACTATGGCTTATTCTTTCTCTTAATATCAATAAAGTTCCCGCTTGACAAGAAGCATATGCTTTCCTCTGAGAAGGCTGATTCATCAGGAAACAGTTCTCTGCAACTTCTAGTCTTAACCATTGTTTATGGGAAGACTTATTTGTAGTGAATCAAGAAATATATTCTAGAAATATATTCTAGAAATAAATTCTAGTCTGTGTTTTTTGGAAGTGTTTTTCTCTGGCTAGTCCACGAAGTACTCTGGGATAATTTTTCTATCTTCTTGGTGTCTCTTTAGGAGGTGAAATATCCGGAGTATTTGGACCTGAGAGCCTACATGTCGCAGTCAATGGGAGAACCACTGCTCTATGCCTTATATGCGGTGCTGGTACATCACGGTGTCAACTGTCACTCAGGACACTATATATGCTATGTAAAGGTAGAAGTCAACAGCATTTCTAACAGGGTAAAGGTTGTGCTGGCAAACCAATTAAAGCATGACTAGCAGCTACTGTTTCTAGGGAAAAAGATTTCATTATATTTTTATTGGACATGTGTGTATTTTGTTCCTATCCGTGATTTCAATTGGAAAACGTGCAATTCACCTAAAGAAATCGTTGTCTTTATTTGCAGGCTGGTAATGGACTTTGGTATCAGATGAATGATGCTAAAGTAGTGCGTACTGACATTAAAAGAGTTCTTGGTCAGCAAGCTTACATACTTTTTTATATCAGGTAATAACAAATCTTAAAATGTGTTCAGAAGAGATTTACTTTCCCGTTATTGATATTTTTATGTTTTGCAAGTGTTTTTCTTGCTATCCGGGGAGAAGATTATTATTTGTCTAATTCAGTTCTGTCTAACCTGAAATTCTCTGTGTCGTTTATTATCTTTTGTTGCTTGGCCTTAAACTGCAGCACTTGTGTAAATTGCTATCTATGTGTTATCTGTAGCTGGCTAATTTAGAGAAGGAGAGAAATGAAGGTCATCTGTGGTGTAAGAATGAATTATTGCTCTGCAAGTGATAGTCTTAGTAGGAAGACTGTTCTCTACTTTTCAGTTTGTAGTCTTGGCGAAGCCTTCTGTAGAGAAGGCTTCCATATCGTATGAGCTGTTCCTCTAAAATGATAGGATGGGATTTAATCCAAGAGTAGGCTGAAAGAAAAACTAAACTACGATGACTGCTCTTTTCTGAAGGCGCTATGATTTGACACTTGGAGAACGTGCGTTTTACTTGCCAGCTCCATCTTATCCCTGTTTATTCCCTCCTGGTCAGCAGGGGACTAATAGTAAGCAGGCTGGATTTATGGGACCACGACTTCTTCCTCATATGATTAAGGTAATTCAGGGAAGTGGGAGGGCAGATAACGGCACCAAACTGCTAGTGGGTTTGGGGTTTGGTGTGGGGTTTTTGGTTTGGTTTTCGGCATCTTAGTTTTGTTTTCCTTCCCACGCTGCAGCTTTCTTCACAGCCCTCATGCTACAGCCAGAGTCACTCAAACAGTGTTTACTGCTAAATTGTGCAGCCATGCGACTCCATTACTTTATACCTCCAAGACAGCTTTCTAAAGCACAGAGAGCTACGCTCTTTGACAATTTAAGCAGAGTGTACTAATCCTCAAATCATTTAAAAGAGGACTTGTTTTTCCTATCCTCGTCACTTTAGCTAAGACAGGGAAAACTAATTGTCTTATTCCTGAGCACCAGAACAATTATTTCAGGCTTTTCAGGGTATGTTTAAAGGGGAAAATAAATATATTTGGGAATAGCAGCAGGTAATGTTAAGTTGCTTGGCTGGTTTTCAAAGATGATGTTAATTTGATACCAATCTGCAGTAAACCAAAAGCAGGAATTGAATACGCTTATTGGACTTGCATTTATCCTTAACGGGCAGTGTGTTTTTCTTTTTAGGTGTTAAGACCATTTGTAGAAACACTCAGTAGGAGAGTTTTGTGTTTCAAAATGTTACATGCAGTGTTTGTGTTAATCCATCTTGCAATTTCTTCTTTTTAAATACAGAATTCAAGCCGTTTAAATGGAAATGGATCCATAAAAGAGGACGCAAAGACCACTGGTGTCACCCTAAAAAGGCCATCTTCAGCACCACCAATGGCCTGTGTTCAAAACCAGGCAATTACCAGGCCTTCAATGACTGATACGTCAAGAAAACAGAAGATCACCATCAGTATTCACAATAAATTGCCTGCTCGTCAGACTGTGTCACAGCCTGACTGTCTTAGCAGTGCTGTGGAGGATGAAGATCTCTACCAGGCTGTTCCTTCATCCACAATTACAAATTCGGTAATGCAAATGAAGCAAATGCAAACAAACAAAAAAGTTTCTGATGAAATTTTTGTGGAGCCAACAGTGAATGAAAATCCTAAACTCAGCTCTGATAACACAGTCCCTTATGGTGCAGAATCTTCAGGAAAATCTGAGGAGGAGTCAAAGGGCTTATTTCAAAGGAATTGCAATGCAATGTCCTCTAATGGAATTTTGGTTGGAAAGGTAGTCCGTACATTGCAGCATTCCAACTCTTCCTGTCAGAATGCTGACAAAGGAAGATCCCAGCATGAGCTGCCAAAAACAGATTCACTAAATGGTGCTATTAGGTTAGTTAATGAATCTAAAGAAAACGGACTGAAACTTGATGATTCCACTTGCCGAGTTGAACCTGTTAAACCTTCTGAGATGTTCTTTTCTAAAACAAATGGATTGCTTGAAACATAGATTTGCTCCATCGAGAATTTCTCACCTACGATGTATCCGGAAGTGTTTATTGTGTTCCTAATTCAGGTGAAATACTGAGAAAACACAGCACAAATGTGATCGTAAGACTTTGTGGTATTATCCCCTTAGAATTTGCAGACCTGAGCTTACATTAGAACTTGTCAACTTAAGCTCAGCTGAGATAAAAATTCCTAATTTCATAAAGTAGATTTTGGGGGGTGAGTTGGGGTTATCTTTGAAGTGTAGATAACGCATACAACTCACAGCGGTCTTGCTTACCATTTAATGGAGACATTCTGACAAGACTAGTCCTCAGTACTACTACAAATAGTATTTTTTTGTCTGCTGACTTGTGCGTTTTAATTGCAGATGCCTGGAGCTATGCCTTCAGTCAATCGAGAAGTCATCACGGAGTCCCTCACAGCCAGCCAGCTGAACAGCTTGTCAGAGGAAATGAGGTAAAATGAGCACAGTCTTATTAAGAAAAGACTTTATGGAAGTTCGTTACAGTTTTATCTGTCTACTAATAGTACTTAATGGAAGGATTTAAATTAGTACAATTCCATACTGTGTGTCCAGTGTCACGAACAGAACTAATGATCAGCACTGAGCATATCCCTCTGATGCAGGTTGGTGCCTCAAGGAGAACTTGTGTTCCTTTATAGAATGTTTTTCCGTTTTTCTCCACTGTCTGGAGAAACATTGGCTGTTCCCCGCTCGCCCCTATGCCTTTTTTCTCAGAGCAGCAGGTGGAAGGAGACAGATGCGTTTGCTTTTTTAGTGCAATGGCTTCAGAAGCAAGAGGGGAAAAAACACTTTCTCTGGGAGCTGAAGAAGGTGTCCTAATCACAGGAGAGGTTTCTAAATGGCATATCTTTGCGAGCGTTCCTGTAGTCCGGAGGTTTTTGTTTGTTTGTTTGCCTTTGGAAGGTTTTACTCTTAATATTCACGTCCTTCAGCAGAAGTGAGAAATGGGTTTTTATTTTATGCAGTGTTGCGGAACCTCTGAAATCTCCTGGGAATGATGAATACCTCGCCCAGTACCAATGTGATGACCGTGGAGACAAGAAGAAACCAAGAAGATCAAAAGAACGTGACCTCATTTCAAAAGAAACCGTTTTGTACGGCAAAGAGTCTTGTGAGCCTGGTGAGAAATTGCGGCAAACTTCCTCTCTCAAGTCTGACACTGAATGTAGCTCTAAAAACCTTTCCTCCTTAGCTATTGCAGATAGACGCCAAGATACAAAGGACAAGACTAAAACCACTGAGAAAGAGCATTACCGAAGCAAGAGGGAACATGCTCCTAGTGAAGAGAAGGAGAGTCAAAAAGCAGGTCCTTCCAGCAAGAGGAGGTGTTCTCAGAGCGTGGAATTTGTTGAGCAAAAGAGTCACAAGCAGGAGTACTGGGAGGGAAGCAGGTACAGATCTTTCCCTCGTGAAAGAAACAGCCCTGAGAATGGCAGAAGAGCAGGCAAATATTCAAAGTACAGATCTGGCAGTGGAGGAAGATCAGAACAAGGTAGCAATAGATACTACCGATCCAAAGGGGAAAGAAGTTGGAGCAGAGAAAGATACTATCGAGACGAAGCACGGAGATGGGAAAGATGTAGCTATTACAATGATTACTATTCACCTCATGCGACAGGAGACAGTAGAGAGAGAAAGTTCTCTCACGGCGATGCAGCCTTTGACAGATCGACTGCAACTTACTACAGCAGGTCACATAAGCATTATCGTTACAAAAGCGGATGGCCTCACGGTTCCCTCTTGAGAGAGGAAGATGTACGTCGCTTTAGCACACCCCGAGCAGACTTGCATCGTTGCTCGGTACCTCAGCAACATTCCGGAAGACATTCTCGTGAAAGACATGCGCTTCCACCTGTGTCAGCTCATTTGGAGAACTGTCGTCAGAAAAATGAAACAGAAGGAAACAGAAAAAGAAAATATACCCGTGCAGAAGGTAGTGAAAGTGAAATAGAAAGGAAAGACAGAAAGATAGAAAAGGAGCTTTTAGGTGGTGAAAAAAATGCAAAAATATCACAAGTTCTGGAAGAAAAAGAAGTCTAAGGATAAAGATGGAGAGAAGGATTCCAAGTAAGCAAGGATTCCAGCATACTCCGCATTTTTTATCCTAATTCTTTTCTGGGTGCTTCTCATGTCTTCCTTTTTTTTTTTTTTTTTTTCCTGGTAGTTTCTAAGTTATTTAGATAGCATCAGCTGGCTGGGGATCATGTTGTTAGGTTGATCAGTGAAGATAGGAAAGCTCTTGCTGAATTGTGTCAGAGCACTAGCTTTGGACCACATAGTTCGAATCACATCCGTACACCATTCCAGATTAGGTTAAAAGATTTTTTCTGCTTGCACGTATTCCAGAGCTAGCCATTGTTAATGATCTGTGTACAAACCAGGACCTATGGTCCTTCAATCTGATGGCTTAAGTTTGCTGCATCTAAAATAAGTTGCGTGTGCACAAAGCACCACAAAATAGCTGGCATGCTGCAAATCATCACCTGTGGTAAAATAAATCAAGTTTCATATAGGCAACAAGTGCCACATCTTTTTTTCCCTTTTTAACTTGCATGTTTCTTTCAGACTTCATGATCTGTGTTTCTGTGCGCTTCACTTTGACAATGCCAATCGCAAGCGTAAGAAAAAGAAGAAAAAGGAGAAGAAAAAGAAGAAAAAGGAGAAACACCAGGAAAGCGAAAGGCTCCTTGGAACACTTAGATCCTCGTTTCCAGAAGATAACGCGGGAGAAGAAGGAAGAATCCCATCCTCCAGATGGCTCTTCATGTCAGTAATGCAGAAGTGAGAGCAGTAAACAACCTTACAAGGAAGGGAAGACTTCCAGTGCAGGCGAAAGCAAGAAATACAGCTCCATCACATCCAACAACTATACTAAAGGTAAGCGGCCGCAGCGTGTTTGAGGAATTCCTTTTATATTAATCTCGAGATTATTTCAAACAGTCTTGAAGTGCTTGATGACTTAACAGTCTGCAGATTTATTATCAAATCAAAAAAACCCCCGACTTGGTAGACGATTTTTTTCCCAGTTTTGAATGACCACTAGGAAAGAAGGCCTGAAATAAAGAGGTTAAAGGCAAATGGTTTTCATCTGGTTTGATGATGAAGTGGCAAACAAGAGGAAGAGTTGCAAGCTCCCTTCTTAAATTCAGTCCAGCCAAGTAGGAAAAGTAAATGTGGACAGCTGTATCTTGGCAAAGAAGATAGTAGGCAGCAAGGAGGTTTAGCAGTCAAGATGGAAGGTGATGCCATGAGGCTTACAGGCTAGTAATGTTCTAATGAATCGCAGCCTTCCTAAAAAAAAACCTGCCTGAATAATTCATGTGAATAACATACTACCTGCAGCTATTTCAGCTTCTTGCTGTACAGCTGAATGCCTTTTACGTAATGTTTGGAGAAGTAAAATCTTGGAAGAGGTTTTCATATCTTTTGCCCAGTTTGGATGATGAAGTAAATTGCCAGAGTCAGTAGATTCTGGCACTGACAAGCTTCTTCAAGCTTAAGAGCGAGTGCAATTGTTTCCAAGCATTTTTCTTTTCTGAGACAGGGAGCACCAGAAGTTGTCATCTTAAAATACGACATGGAGGGGAGGCTGGTTGTTCACACATTCTTGCCAACATTCATGCAATCTGTCCCATTATCAAGAACAAAATTAGGGACTGAACGGAGGTCTTTCAATTTCCAGTGTTGCAAAAATGGAGTTTTTACGATACTAATGTCAAAAGAATCCTGATTGTACTGGACTGGAAGTATCTCTTCTAGCTGAAAAATCAGGAAGAGCACAGAAGAAAATGCCTCTGCTCTACTGCTCTTCGGGCTTCAGTGAATTCTCTGGCCAGCAGATGGCGAACTCGTTCTTTCTAAACCAGTCCAAAGTAGAGGAAGAAAGTCAACGTCTTGCATGCATTACACAAGCGCGGGGCATGGGGATCCCTGGGCTATATACGTGAAAGAGATGTTCGTTGATAAATACAGCAGTACCCACCCCACTTGGATACACTGCTTGCAAGGTAAGCAGGATAGGAGGGCTGTGCAAAGCAATTCTGTTAAATTGAGGAATTCAAGTATTTCGTCAAGCCTAAAGATACTAATTAGTTTCCTTTTGGGGAAGGTCAGTCTTTCAAAGCAAAGAAAAAATGTCTCTTAAGCAGGATTTTCTGAATGGTGGAATCTAATCTGAAAAACGACCACTTCCACATGTTAATTATTTGCTAGTTTATTATTTTTAATTTTCTACTGTATTGAAGCTCTCAAAGAAGCTAGGGACAGACTAGGAGCAACGGAGGACTTGTTAGAGTGCCTTTTCAACCGGAATCATGTTCCTTTGAATAAATGAACAAGGATAGCTAGTGACAATTTGTGATTTAAGGAAATTGCAGATACGTGAGAGAAAGAGCAGCATTAAAGCAGTTAAATTCCTGCATTCCTAAGTGTTCTCTCTAGCAAGTTTCTGAACGCTTCTGTTCTGTGGCTAGGATTTGGTCAGCTTTGATCACTAGTAAACCAAGGATGCCGTCCAGTCAAACCTTCAAATGACTGTAACTTACCTAAGGGCAACCATTTGCTATCAAAGCAGGTAGCTTTGTCCTACTATTCTGTACAGCTCACCAATTTTAGCATAGAATTCAAATGTAGTCCGTTTAATGGGAGGGCTTTGGAAGCCGCCTTCTCCAGTCAGTTCAGCCCTGTAGTCAGAGAGCAGATCAATCCGTGTACAGGGTTGTGACTTCTCTCTTTGGAAAGAAAACCAGTGAGCCAGACAGTTCCATGTAGACTATCACAGCAGGGAATGACATTTCTTCCCTTTGTCTTTCAGATGCAGAGCTTACTGCTGGAAGCCTTCAATACTCAGACTAAACCTACCATCAAATCCGACAACCTTTTTACCATCGAAACGCAACAACTTCTTACCGTCAAACCCAACAACGTCTTATGACTTCTTACCATCAAAAACCCAACAACTTCTTACAATTTCTTACCGTCAATCCCAACGTCTTCTTACCGTCAAAACCGACTGCCTTTTACAGTCAAAACTGACTGCCTTTTACCTTCACAACCGACGATGCAACCTCATCATGTTATAAATGAAGTCTCAACTCCCTCTGAATTTAGTAACATAAAAGAATATTTATAAAAGGCAAGTAAACAGCGCTGGGTGCGTGGGGAGTCTATGCTCTACCACCATGCGCACCCAACTGTCAAACTTTCCAAATATATAGAGGACATTGCTGTTACATATTTACAAGAAACCCAAGTACGCCTATACATATGGATATCCTATCCCCGCTTCATATTAGAATTCTCTTTGTGGCGGTCCTTGTGGGTGAAAGGCTCACGGTTTCCCCATCACCATTAGCAACCTTTTGTTCCAGACTGCAGGAGCGGCTTCGACTGTCTCCCTCTTCTTCTGCACATGCTCTGCCCACCACAAGGTTCCCAAAAGCAACAAAACGGGATTGCTTTTCCCGCGTTTCATTAACCCTTGAAACCACACTAATAATATTATTATCATATAACATAAAACAATAAATGTTAACAGTTCTAACCAGCAACCCCCCCAGCAACTTCCGTGCCTTGTGCCTTAACAGAGGGGAAAACAAGCAACCCCAGACAGCAGGGCGTTGCCTCAATCCCCCTTCTTTATTTCCTCTAACCTCTTTACATTCCTGATGACCTCACCGTTAAGAGTCTGATGTTATCATCAACCAGGAGGCTTTCCGACCCCCATTGCCACATTCCCAAATCTCTCCCTTCTTTATTAATATCAGCCATTTTTCTGACACAAATTACCACTCCATATATAACAATCCCTCCTCTTCTTTTGAATGTCATTAATTCGTGTCCTGGCTTTGAATTTGGCCAAGGCCAATTGAACCATAAAAGAATGCTTTCACAATATTCTCTGTAAGATTTATAAACAAGTTTTTAGCAATGGTTGGAATCCCATAGTTAGCTCGTGTTTCAATTTCATGATTCCGCAGGGTGTATAATAATTGTACTTTTCCCAGTTAACCCTCCTTCATTATTAGCTCTTACCTCTATCCGCCATTGATAGGGGACCTCTTTCAGCTTGTAACTGGTTATCTTATTGCTTTCATTACATCGAGCATACTCTGGTTTCCATAGCATAGGTTTAACAGGCATAGTAGTGTTTGTTCCTGAATTCTTCCCCTCCGGGTGTTAACAATACATTCACTACAATTCTGAGACCAATAACATGTAATTAGGAGAGGTCCGGTAAAGGCCATGTTACCCGGTGGTTATTACCCTAAGGGGTTGCAGCCCTTGGTAAACCTTCTTGAGCCACAGTACTGGTCCCTTCTCCGGTCTTGCCCTCTCCCTGATGCTTCTTAGGAAATGGTCCAGACTTACACACGCAATAGTTCTTCTATTTGCGTTCAACTTTTCCACGAGTTAGTGGGGGCTCGATTCAAAGCAGATAACCAATCATCTAGGTAAATTTTCCCACCTATTATTTTAAATTTTTCAGGTAATTCAAGATGTTGTGGGTATCTCTACTGGAGGTGGCACTCCCCCTATGGGATTTTGGGGTCCCCCAATCCTTCTATTAGGGCCTTTATATGAGTTTCCAATGATGGCTAATATTCTAATCAGTACAAGATTTAATATACATACAATTAGCATCCAAAGGGTAGCTATGCCCTGATATGCTTCAAGTTCTTTTAAGCTTAACTTTCGGATCTCCAGAAGTAGACTCAACCTTCCAGGTTCCTGTTACGGGTCCCTTTACTCGTGATGCATGTGTTCACCCCTTTTCCACCGTTCTTCTAGCCATCTCTTTCGTAGTTCAGTAAAGTCCACCTGTATTCTCTCAAATGGTCGATATGCAATTCGTCTTCCTCCAGCAGGTGCTTGCCTAATCACCTTCTTATTCACCTTTTGACATGTTAAGCATCCTTGGATGGTTTGTTTGGCTATCTCATATATTCCTACAGACCCATAAAATTTTAGAAATTGATCACTCAATGCTTTTGTTCCCCAGTGGGTTTGTAGGTGTAGCTGTAAAAGTAGACACCTAGTTTGTTCCTTTGGCAGTATTTCTCTTCCATCAGGCAGAATCCATTTTCCTTCTTTCAGTTCTGCTCCTATGGTCTTTATAATTTTTATTTCTGCTTCTGTATACTTTTTCTCTTGTGTCCCTTTTCCGTTATCCGTTTCTTGTAGGGTGAGGACTACATCATGCTTCCTAAGAGCTGCTTCCCTAGCTTCTCTATCCACTAGGTTATTCCCTCTTATGTGGAAGGCAGTTCCCTTTTGATGTCCTCTGACATGTACCACAGCAATCTCCCTAGGTCCTCTCAGTGCCTGCAATATTTGAGTAACTAAAGTTTGGTGAATCAGCCCTTTTCCCTGTGTGCCTATGAGTCCCCTTTCTTCCCAAATTTTCCCAAATGGGTGGACTATTCTATAAGCATATTTAGAGTCTGTATAAATAGTGCCACTTTTTCCTTTCAATAGTTCTAGGGCTCGTAATAATGCATAAAGTTCACATGCTTGAGCGGACCAGGCAGCGCTGAGTGGTCCTGACTCTATTAGGACCATATCCCCATTTACGATGGCATACCCTGATCTTCTTTTTCCATCTACTACTTTGGATGATCCATCAATAAATAATTTTTCCCCTGTTTCTAATTCTGTCTCCTCGAGATCGGGTCGGATTTTGGTTTGCAATTCAATCACTTCCACGCAGTTATGTTGTAGTTCTGTTAGGGGTTCCCCATATCGAAATTGTGCAGGGCTCTGTGCAGCAGCTATTTTTCATTCTAAATCAGGGGAGTCGATCAGGATGGCCTCATCCTTCAGCATCCTACTATCAGTTAACCATTTTTCAGCCTTCTGCTGGAGTACTCCCCTAACATTATGTGGAGTATATATCTTCAGAGGTGCCCTACAAGTGACTTTTCTAGCTTCCTCAATCAGTAAGGCAGTAGCCACAATAGCCTGGAAGCACACTGGCCACCCCCTCCTCACAGGGTCTAATAGTCTGGAACAATATCCCACAGGTTTCTTGATTCCTGCCCATTCTTGACTTAGCTGTAATTGCAACTAACATATGCAGTTTGGTTAGAAACATTTACAAATAAATAAAAGGGTCTTTGTAAATCTGGGAGGCTCAGCACTGGCGCTTCTGTTAACGTTTTCTTGATCAACCTCAACTTTTCCTCATCTTCCTCGTTCCACTTAATTTTTTCTCCAGTCAATTTTTCATATAAAAACTTTGCCTTTTCACTAAACCCTTCAATCCAGGGTCTACAATATCCCAAGAGCCCGAGCAGTTGCCTCACTTCCTTCTTCGTTTTGGGTGATGATAGGGCTAAAATCCCAGATACCCTGTCAGCATCCGATTTTTTCTTTCCTTGGCTAAGCCCATGTCCTAAGTACCTTACTTCTTTTTCCACGAATTGTAATTTAGATTTTGAGACCTTCAACCCTTTTTCCCTAAGAAATTAAGTAATTCGATAGTGGTTCTCCGTGTCTCTTTTTCAGTCTCCCCAGCTATTAATAGGTCATCCACATATTGCAACAATTTCACTTCCCCCTTTACCTCAAAAAGTTGTAATAATTTTTCTGAGGTTTGGCCAAATAACTTTGGGTATTCAGTAAATCCCTGAGGAAGTACAGTCCATCTAAGCTGTTGTCGCCTTCCTGTTTCAGGGTCTTCCCATTCAAAGGCGAAGTAATTCCAAGACCCTTCACTTAATGGGCAGGCCCAGAAAGCATCCTTCAAATCTATTACACTATACCATTTATGCAGAGGTGTTAGGTGGTTTAATAAAGTATATGGGTTAGCCGCCACTGGAAATTTGGTTATGGTTCGCTGATTCACAGCCCTAAGATCCTGAACCAACCTGTATGATCCATCAGCCTTTTTTACTGGCAAAATGGGGGTATTATGTGGGGACATACATGGTTCCAGCATCCCCTTTTGGAGCAACCTGTCTATAACTGGTGTTATAAATGGCTAAATCCCCAAATAGGATTATAATCAACGTTTACAATTTATTAAAGGAATAGAAGTAAGCAAACAGTGCTGGGTGTGCCAGGAGTCTCCGCTCCACCTAGACGCACACCCGTTACATCAAGATGATGATTTTTTTTTGCTCCTAGACTAATACATATTCATTACTACTTCTAAAAAAAGCAGGGTTATTATAATTAGTTCCAGAATCTGAACCCCCCTACTGGAGCATGCGTATCAGTCTCTGGTGGTCCTTCTGGGGGTCTCTGGGGGTCTCCCATACTGAAGGCTCATAGTCTTCCTCTCAGGCTTTTTTTCTTGTCCTTCTTCTTTGTACTTCTTGGGTGCATGTCAGAAGCTTGCACAGCGTTCCCTGCAAGCTTTGTCTTGTAGCCGTCCTTCAGCTTTTCCCTTCTCCTTCATCTCCTGGCCAGATATCAGGGGCTTGCATAGTGTCCCATGCAAAAGTCGTAATAGTTAGCAGTTGTTCTGAAACCCCCGGATATCAGAGACTTCAAGGAAAAAACTTACGAATACATTTTCCTTCAAGCTCTCTATTGACAAGAATTGTTCAAACATTGCTCACACTGGTTTGAGTCCTCTTTTCCCCTCCAGTGGGATAGGATATTACCTAATCCTTATTGGCTGTTGTGGATCCACTATTTCTACTACCAAGGGTTCCATATCTAATTTTTCTGAATCTCCCTCTTGGTACCATACCTGTGGGTCTATTTCTCCCTCATCTTCTTGGGTTAGGGTATATAGCTGAATTTTAAATTCTCCCCCCTGGCTCTTGATTTCCAACCCTAATCTTATTATTAAGTCCCTTCCTAATAGATTGTGCTCAGCCTCAGGCACCAGCAATAGGTCATTGAGACATAGTTTCTTTTCTGATTCTATTTCTATATTTTCCAATATAGGAACCTTAAAGGGCTCCTACTACCATGGTATTCCCCTTTCCTTCCTTAACCCCTTTTGGTAATTTTCTCATAGGTGATTTCTCTGCTCCAGTATCTACCAAAAAATACACCTCTTCCCTCTGGGGACCTATTAATAATTTTATCAAGGGCTCATTCGATGTTCGGGTCCCCAAAAGATATAGCCCCTGACACCCCTAGTCTTCCTTCAACATTTCTTCATCCTGTTTCTTTTTTCTACAGTTCCTCTGAAGATGCCCCTTTTTGCCACAATAGTAACAGATAAGGATTCTATCTTGTCCATTCCATTTATCCATGGGTTCTCTTTCACCCTGTTTTTCTCCTGATCCTTTCCTGCTTTCCTGTCCACTTTGTTTTTGACTTTCCCTTATTGCTGCCACAAAAACTTGCTTTTGCCTTCTGTTTTTCCCCATCTCTCCTCACATAGACCTTTTGTGCTTCCCTCAATAATTCTTCTAATCCTTTTTCATGCCAATCGTCAAGTTTCTCCAATTTCTTTCGGATGTCTTCCCAGGATTTTGCTACCAACTGGGTTCTCAACAGTGCCCCTCCTGCAGGGGAATCAGGATCTATCCCCAAGTACATCTGAAGGCTTTTTCTCAGCCTGTCTAACCCTTCAGTTGGAGATTCGTCTCTGCACTGACACTCGTTAAAAGCTTTATTTATATTTTGTCCCCTTGGAACCGATTCCTTTATCTCTTGTATCATTATGGTCCTAAGATCCCTCATATTTTGCCTCCCCTGAGCAGCCTGATGATCCCACTTAGGGTTGGTATTTGGCCATTTCACATCCCCTGGAGGACCTCCCTGATTTTGTCTTTCCCACAGTCTCATTCCTGCTTGCCTGATCATTCCTCTTTCTTCTATAGTGAAGAGGATTCCTAATATGGACTGCATTTCTTCCCAGGTATACGTGTTTGGACCTAGGAACTGGTCCAATCTTTCGGCAACTCCTAAAGGGTCATCTAAAAGGTTTCCCACTTCCTTCTTAAAATTTCTTACATCTGACGTGTTCAAAGGAACCACTACAAACCCTATTTCCCCCTGGTGCCCCCCAAGGGGTACCTTCCTCAAAGGTGATTCAAAGATTGAAGCCGAAATTCCTTGAAGTGGTATATTCTTTATTGCAGCGCTGGATGCACGGGGGATCTCTCCACCTATCATGCATACCCAAAGCGGAAAGCAGTCTTGAATTTATACAATCAATCTATTAATGTTCTACAAGCGCCTATACATATTCATCACCTATCCCCACCTTCCCTCGTTTCTCATGCTAATTAGCTTTTTGGCACCTTGCACCTGTGTATATGTCCTGGTTTCAGTTAGCACAGAATTAATTTTCTTCCTAGTAGCTGGTGGAATGCTGTGTTTTGGCTTAGAATGAGAAGAGTGCTGATAACACCCCGATGCTTTAATTGTTGCAGAGCAGTGCTTATACTAAGCCAAGGACATCTCAGCCTTTGCTCTGTCCTGCCAACGGGCAGGCTGGGGGGTGCAGTAAGAGCTGGGAGGGGACAGACCCAGGACAGGTGACCCAAACTAGCCAAAGGGGTATTCCATACCATCTGACGTCATGCTAAACAATATATAGGGGTGGCTAGCCGGGGGGAGGGGGCCGGACTGCTCGGGGTTAGGCTGGGCATCGGTCAGCGGGTGGTGAGCGATTGCATTGTGCATCACTTGTTTGTACATACTATTATTACTTTCGTATTATCACCATTGTATCATCATTATTATTATTGTTATTATTATTTTTGTTATTTTTTTTTTTTCCTGTCTTATTAAACTGTCTTTATCTCAACTCACGGGCTTCACTTTCCATTTCTCTCCCCCGTCCCAGAGAGGGAGGGGGGAGGGTGAGCGAACGGCTGCGTGGTGTTTAGCTGCCGGTCGGGTTAAACCACGACAGTCTTGCCTCCCAAGAATTGCAGGCAGGGGTCTTTGGGATGTGGGCAGTGGTCTTTGGGAGGAAGAGCCCGAGTCCTCCTCACAGTGTACTTTTCACCATTGGTCAGAATTCTGCTGGGTTGGCATGTTTCTGAATTGCAAGAGCTGGCTTTTGCTGATTCTTCTGTTTGTTGTATCTTTATCATGAATTCCAATGTTCTGTTTTGAGATTTATAGTCCTTACATCTGTTTCTCTGTCTGTCTGCTGCTTCCTTATCGGGGGATTGTCCTTGCCTCCCCAATGTCTATTGCCCTTGCCTCCCCAATGTCTCCTTAATCAATCCCCCCTTTTCTTTTCCCATGCAAATTCTTTTGCATCAGATTTATTATTCGCAGTAACACAACAAAGCAGGCATCTAAACAACATGTACACAAATATTCCTAACACCACTAGCGCAATTAGAGCAATGAAAACTTGTTTCAACCATTGGAAATTGGGCAACCAGGAGGTTAACTTATTCCATATTTCACTAAAATTCCATGAAAGATCATCTTTACTGATTTCATGTATGATCTTTGTTTGCTTCCCTATTTCTTCCAGGTCAGCAGAGATTCTTCCGCTCTGATCTACATACAGACAACAACTTGTGTTTATTACTGTACAGACTCCCCTTTGAACGGCCAATAACAAGTCTAGGGCCATCCGATTTTGTAATGCTACCTGTGATAAGCTAGATATCTCTTCTTGTTGAGCCTTTATAGCATCCGGAGTTTTGTTTTCTAACTTCTCTATAATTGCAGAAATATTAACTATTGCCTTTTCCAATTCACTCACTCCTAACCATACCCTGAGCTGGTGGAAGGGGATGGGGAGCAGGATGTGGCCCTCATTATCCATGAAGAACTGGTTGGTG
This sequence comes from Aythya marila, assembly GCF_965140915.1. Taxonomy (NCBI): domain Eukaryota; kingdom Metazoa; phylum Chordata; class Aves; order Anseriformes; family Anatidae; genus Aythya; species Aythya marila. The sequence goes on along the minus strand of NW_028136924.1, from coordinate 298,866 downwards.
ACCTACTACGGCACTTAGATGTGCACAAGTCGATGGGGCCAGATGGGATCCACCCAAGGGTACTGAGGGAACTGGCAGAGGAGCTGGCCAAGCCGCTGTCCATCATTTATCAACAGTCCTGGCTATCGGGGGAGGTCCCAATCGACTGGCGGCTAGCAAACGTGACGCCCATCTACAAGAAGGGCCGGAGGGCTGACCCAGGAAACTACAGGCCTGTCAGTTTGACCTCAGTGCCAGGAAAGCTCATGGAGCAGATCCTCCTGAGAGTCATCATGCAGCACTTGAAGGGGAAGCAGGCGATCAGGCCCAGTCAGCATGGCTTTATGAAAGGCAGGTCATGCCTGACGAACCTGATCTCCTTCTATGACAGAGTGACGCGCTGGGTGGATGAGGGAAAGGCTGTGGATGTGGTCTACCTTGACTTCAGCAAGGCTTTTGACACCGTCTCCCACAGCATTCTCCTCAAGAAACTGGCTGCTCTTGGCTTGGACTGGCGCACGCTTCGTTGGGTTAGAAACTGGCTGGATAGCCGGGCCCAAAGAGTCGTGGTGAATGGAGCCAAGTCCAGTTGGAGGCCAGTCACTAGTGGCGTCCCCCAGGGCTCGGTGCTGGGGCCGGTCCTCTTTAATATCTTCATCGATGATCTGGACGAGGGCATCGAGTGCACCCTCAGTAAGTTCGCAGATGACACCAAGTTAGGTGCGTGTGTCGATCTGCTTGAGGGTAGGAAAGCTCTGCAGGAGGATCTGGATAGGCTGGACCGATGGGCTGAGGTCAACTGCATGAAGTTTAACAAGGCCAAGTGCCGGGTCCTGCACCTGGGGCGCAATAACCCCAAGCAGAGCTACAGGCTGGGAGAGGAATGGTTGGAAAGCTGCCAGGCAGAGAAGGACCTGGGAGTGATGGTGGACAGTCGGCTGAATATGAGCCAGCAGTGTGCTCAGGTGGCCAAGAAGGCCAACGGCATCCTGGCTTGTATTAGGAACAGCGTGACCAGCAGGGCTAGGGAGGTGATCGTCCCCCTGTACTCAGCTCTGGTGAGGCCGCACCTCGAGTACTGTGTTCAGTTTTGGGCCCCTCGCTACAAGAAGGACATCGAGGTGCTTGAGCGGGTGCAGAGAAGGGCGACGAAGCTGGTGAGGGGCCTGGAGAACAAGTCCTACGAGGAGCGGCTGAGGGAGCTGGGCTTGTTCAGCCTGGAGAAGAGGAGGCTCAGGGGCGACCTTATCGCTCTTTTTAGGTACCTCAAGGGAGGCTGTAGCGAGGTGGGGGTTGGCCTGTTCTCCCACGTGCCTGGTGACAGGACGAGGGGGAATGGGTTTAAGTTGAGCCAGGGGAGTTTTAGGCTAGATGTTAGGAAGAACTTCTTCACTGAAAGGGTTGTGAGGCATTGGAACAGGCTGCCCAGGGAAGTGGTGGAGTCACCATCCTTGGAAGTCTTCAAAAGACGTTTAGATGTAGAGCTTAGGGATATGGTTTAGTGGAGGGCTGTTAGCGTTAGGTTGGAGGTTGGACTCGATGACCTTGAGGTCTCTTCCAACCTAGAAATTCTGTGATTCTGTGATTCTGTGATTCTGTGAACAAAACTATGAAAAGCGGTGGGTCTCTCTATCAACGGATTGTTAATTTGTCGTCTGATTCTCCTGCTATGATCACTCAAGTAACCATCATATTGGGGACTGCTGCTCCAAGAGTGCAAGTTCCCTTCCAATTCTCGGGCAAGACCTTATGGGCTGTATCATTGCATAGCCAATACCACCCTTTTCCTTCTGGAACCGGCCAGCTGGTTGAATTTGCCCAACCGCTAGTCGTACTAATATCAATTGTTCGATCACAAGATGTCTGATTTCCCACAGAAGTAGTATTCGTATTTATACAATCCTGTTTTCCCATGCCCTTAGGCAGGTTACACCTTTGTACACATGCATAGTAAGATTCCAACGGCAGGAAGCTACTCACTTCTAGTTCCAAAACTTCTTCATATTTTCGACCCCAAGATGTGTTTTCCCACAAATTAGTCCAAGATAAATCTGCAGGCAAGGGAATCCCGATTAACGATACACTCTTATTCCCATGCTCTGGCAGATGGGTGCATACCCAACATCTCGTCTTATTAATTACTTGAGATATTGTTTGTATCAGGGACAGGTGTAAGTTCTCATCCCAAGTTGCCCACCCCAAATCCGAGAACATCACCCCCGCAATCATTAGGATCTGGAAAATCGCAGTTTTGCTGGTCCAATTGGGGTGGTGCTCCATATCCTCGCCGGGGCCTTCTTCACCCTTGAATAGTGGATCCAAGCTGCTTGCTCCTTAATCTTAATGGCAGCGTGTGTTGTCAGTAATACCTGGTATGGTCCCCTCCACTTCCCTTCCATTTTTCCTCTAGGGGTTGTCCTGAAAAAGTCTTTATATAATCCCCAAGCTTAAAGGGGTGGATTGGTTGATCCAACCCTCTAGCCCTGGTCCCTAAAACAAATTTATGTACTTTCTTTAATTGTTTCTGAAGTTCAGATATATAAGCATATAAATATTCTGATCCTAACTGCGTTAGGTCTTCTCCACTAAATAGAAATTGATACGGCCTTCCATATAAGATTTCAAAGGGACTCATATTCCCTTTTATTTTAGGTTTCACTCTGATTCTAAGTAATGCTAAAGGGAGGGATTGAGGCCATGACAAATTAGCCGATTTTAGCTATTTGTTGTTTAATTAAACGGTTCATTTTTTTCTACCTGTCCACTTGCCTGCGGTCTATAAGGAGTATGCAGCTGCCAATCTATCTTTAGAATCTTACTTATCTGTTGTACCACTTGCGCACAAAAATGTGAACCTCTATCAGAAGACATTGCTACTGGAATCCCAGAGCGTGGTATTACTTCATTTAACAAGACTTTAACCACTTCTCTTGCTTTGTTTGTTCGACAGGGAAAGGCTTCAGGCCATCCTGAAAACGTGTCAGTCAGAACCAGTAAATCACGATACCCCCCCTTTTCTAGGGAGTTCTGAAAAATCAATTTGCCACCGTTGCCCCAGATAATTTCCTTTATCGATTATTCCAAATTTTATTCTATTCTTGGTATTGGGGTTATTGTGTAAGCAAATGCTCCATTGTTGAGTTACTTGTTTTATCATTGTATATAAATTTCGTCCCACTAATGTCTGACTCAGGCTCTTATGCAATATGTCAGCCCCCGGTGTGTTTTATTGTGTTCTGTAAGAACTATGGGCCATGTCAAATTAGAGGGTATTATTACGCAGTTATCTTTTAAATATACCCATCCATCTGGTTTCATTTTACCTTTCAAATCTTCAATTAATTTTAAGTCTTCTTTTATATAATTTGGCTTTTGGTTCATGTATATAGTTTGGATTTTACCATCTGGTATCAAAGACCATACCTTCACTTCAGTTATTTCAGCTGCCCGCTTAGCCTCCTGATCTGCCAATCGATTTCCAATTTCAAAATCGGCGTTCCCCTTTTGGTGTCCCCGACAATGCATGATAGCTACCTTTTCTGGTTGTTTTATAGCCCCTAACAATTTTAAAATTTCTTCAGCATGTTTTATCTGTTTTCCCTGAGCAGTCAGCAATCCACGTTCTTTCCAAATCGCTCCATGAGCATGTACCACGCTGAATGCATATTTAGAATCTGTCCAAATATTGATTTTCCATCCTGCTGCTAGTTCCAGCGCTCGCGTAAGAGCAATTGTCTCTGCTTTCTGGATGGATGTCCCAGGGGGTAATGGTTTGGACGCGATTACCTGTTGAGTGGTTGTAACGGCGTACCCTGCCTTACGTTGTCCTTGTTTCACAAAGCTGCTTCCATCAGTATACCAAGATTCGTCAGCATCTTCTAAAGGTTCTTCCTTAAGATCAGGTCTCCATTGTTTCTATACAATCATGGGTTATGGGTTCATCCAGAGTTCCACTAAGGAAAGAAGCTGGATTTACGATGTTAGTGAGCACAATTTCCACATCATCTTGTTCTACTAATATTGCTTGATATTTTAAAACCTCTGAGGTGAAAGCCAATGGTTTCCTTTTTGTTCCAAAAGTGCTGAGGCCATATGGGAGACTAACACTGTCATTTTCTGTCCCATTGTAAACTTCCGAGCTTCTTGTATATTGATAACAACAGCTGCAACAGCCCAAAGGCATCAAGGTTATCCTTTACTTACTCCATCTAATTGTTTAGAGAAGTAAGCTACTGCTCGTTTACAGGGACACAATCTTTGTGCTAGTACTCCCAAAGCTATCCCTTGTCTCTCATGAGAGAACAATCAAAAGGGTTTTGAGAGATCCGGTAATCCCAAAGCCGGAGCTTGCATCAATTCTCGTTTAAGTTGTTTAAAGGCTTTTCGTGCTTCTCCAGTCCAGACTAACTTTGACTGGTTAATCTTTATCAATTCATATAGAGGCTTTACCATTAGCCCATAATTATAAATCCAAAGGCGACACCAACCTGTCATTCCTAAAAAGGTTCGTAGCTCCTTTACCGTTTGAGGTTCTGGAGTCCGGCAAATGACTTCCTTACGTTCAGTTCCTAGTTCTCGTGGTCCTCCCGAAATTTCAAATCCCAAATAGGTCACTGTCCTGGTTTCAGTTAGAACAGAATTAATTTTCTTCCTGGTAGCTGGTGGAATGCTGTGTTTTGGCTTAGGATGAGAAGAGTGCTGATAACACCCCGATGTTTTAATTGTTGCAGAGCAGTGCTTATACCAAGCCAAGGACATCTCAGCCTTTTGCTCTGTCCTGCCAACAGGCAGGCTGGGGGTGCAGTAAGAGCTGGGAGGGGACAGACCCAGGGCAGGTGACCCAAACTAGCCAAAGGAGTATTCCATACCATCTGACGTCATGCCAAACAATATATAGGGGTGGCTAGCTGGGGGGAGGGGGCCGGACTGCTCGGGGTTAGGCTGGGCATCGGTCAGCGGGTGGTGAGCAATTGCATTGTGCATCACTTGTTTGTACATATTAGTAGTAGTAGTACTATTATCATCATTGTATTATTATTATTATTATTATTATTATTGTTATTATTATTTTCCTGTCTTATTAAGCTGTCTTTATCTCAACTCACGGGCTTCACTTTCCATTTCTCTCCCCCGTCCCAGAGAGGGAGGAGGGAGGGTGAGCGAACGGCTACATGGTGTTTAGCTGCCGGCCGGGTTAAACCACGACAGGTCTGCATCTAGAGATGTCTTTTATATTTATCGTGCTGTTGTGGAGATGGGTCCTCTGGCTTTGGTCATGTTTTTTCATGTTCTGCAATTCTCTCCCAAGAAGAAGCCCTTGTTGGGCAGAGAGGTAGAGGTGTGCTCCAGAAACACAGTGATGGCAAGGAGTCCTCCACTTCATTCTTCCAATTTTTTCCAGCTGGAAGCATTCATAGTTGTCAACTGAATTGGTTTAGAGGAGTAGGAAACACAGCATTGCTGGATTTCTGCTTTCTCCTAGATCTTAGCAGACCACATGATGATAGTTGTTCTTGTTTTATGTTCTTATGGTACATTATGTTATTATACATTTTTTCTATGTTATGTTATTTTATGTTCTTATGTTATGTTATGTTCTTATGTTCACAACAGAACTAATTTCCAATACTGCCTCAGAGACACCTGGGCCAAAGAGCAGAGCCTTGAGCGGGTAGCTCACCTTGAGCAAGCTCATTTCCTTCCCAGTAGCTGAAATGTGCCGTTTTGGGGGCATTTGGGGGCTACAGCATGCTGCTGAGAGGGATGTTGGAGCTCCTGCAGGGCAGTGCTTCCACTAAGGCAAGGCCTTTTCTGCATCTTCTACTGCCTTGCAAGCGAGGATGCTTGGGGCACACAAGAAGCTGGCAGGGGACACAGCTGCAGGGATTGCAGGGATTCCTAAAGTCATAGCCAAATACAAGAAAGACAGGAGGACGTGATGCTTCCGAGAGAAAGGAGCTCGCTTTGGGGTCCAAATCCGTCCCTTTTTCAGGGAAGCAAGAGATGCTGTGCATTTCTCTCGTCCCCCTGAGACAGCCACTGGGTGACGATGGGGCCAAGTATCTTGAAAGAGACCTTGCTTTCTCAGGCCCAGGTGTCCAGCTGCACACCAAGGCCATCCCTGTCTTCCAGGCGCAGTTGTCAGGCCCAAGGCCGAGCTCCCCTGCGAACCCCCAGCCCAGCAGACCTTGCTCCTGGCATTGTGGAGCAGCCATTTCACGGCAGCCTTTTCTCCTGGCAGCCAGCTTAGCACCAAAAGCTCTGCCACCGGGACGCCTGAGAGCACAGGAAACACACACACAAAGAAAACAACAACAACAACAAAAAAATACCATTGGGTGACTTCTTGTGAACGCAGCGATCATTTAATCCCTTTGTTTTCCCAGGTGGTGTGGATGATACTGGCTGCACTGTTGGAGTTTGGATTTGGAGAGGTACACGTGAGCACAATAGTATGTTGCATCAGAAGTAGTCAGCATTGTGGAGAAGGTGGGCGTCATTGCCGGCGTCCTAGTGAATGCTGATACTCTTTTTGCAGCTGATGATGAGCCTGGCACTTGACTAAGATGACAATCAGTGCCTGTGCGTTTCTTGAGGAGGAGGGACTTTACCATCCAGCAACATGAGAGCTAAGTTGGGGGGCACCTGGTATTTGCATATCTGGGGTGGCTAATGGGAGCTGGGAGTCAGAGCAGCGTGGAGCCAGCTGGCTGAATATACTTGGTGCCATGGTGAGGGTGGTTCAGGCTGGGTCATGTTCAGGCTGCTTGTGGCTGGGTCACCAGCCTAATAGAAGCAGCGGGATTATTTTGTAGCTTGAGTGCGTGTGCCAGGCATGACAGTTTCCTTCTGTTCATCTGTCCTGTAGTGTTGCTTCTGCAATGTCTGTTCTGTGCTTCTCAGGTCTTGATATCCTCCTAGCTTTTTACACTGGACTGACTAGACATGCGACTTGATAGCGGTGCTGAAGGGCCTCAATGCTTGTTTTGTCATCATGACTCTGATCTGAGCACTTCTTGTCTTGCAGTCACTGCTTGAAGTACAGATCTGTTTCAGGTCTTGTGCATCGTGTTCAGTTTGAGATCACATCTGTTTCCATCCTCACTCTTGAAGAAGTCAACTGGGCTGCATCAGGAGCTCTTGCTTGGGAATTGATTTCCTAAGCGTCTTCCTATGGAGTTTTTACTCCCCATCCTTCTGGTCTCTTGTCTTGAAGGCAGGTTTCTTATGCACCCATCTTCCCAGTTCTGGCAGTTGCTTCCAGTCACATGTCGTGACATTTGAGTCTCTCCTTGGGTCTGCTGCAGAGCACCTGTTCTGACTTGCTGTTGCCACAGGGCTTCCCTCTGGGGGTCGCTTTTTCTTGTGCCTTGTGTTGTGTGTTTTGTTTGTAGTGTTTGTGGTGTGCCTGTGTGTATGTGTTTGGTCTAGAACTGTCCTGCCTGGCAGTTAGTGATGGTAGCTAATGTCCATGGGTATACTAATACATTGTCCGGACTGTTTTGGCAAAGACATCCGGTCTGCCTCTGGGCACGTACTGAAGGGCAGCTGGCACAGTCATCTCTGTGGTGTTTGGCAAATGTGGAGGTGGGAGACTATATCTTGTTGCGAGCAGCTGCTCACATAGCGCTTGAACGGTGTGCTTGAGGAGGTCTTTTGAATCTTGAAAGCTTACAGATATGGGGTTTTGAAATTCTTATTTTTATTTCTTTCCTGTCCCCAGTAGAGTGTACAGCTTTGGAGGAACCTGTCACAGGGAAGAGCTCCTTCTGGAACTGTCCAGCACTCGGTAGGCAACTCGGTGACTGGCCTGATCCCCTTTCCAGGTGCTGAGGCAATGGGGCTGCTGTTTTGAAATGATAATATTGTAAATGGGGTTCCTTTGTGTTGTTGAGGGATGGGTGCTAATGCTGGCAGCTGAATGATTATCTTGTGACTGTGTTTTCCTTTGTTCAGGCTGAAAGGCAGTGTGTAGTCCATGACATCATGACCCGAGGTGCCTCTGGAGTGAGTGGTGTGTGATGAGCAGAGGTAGCTGTTATTTTTGGGGTGCGGTTGTCACTGCAGTTATTTTTTTACATCCAATCGAGTAAAATACACATGTTAATTCGAAAGAACCTTTTTGCTGGGAAGAAAGTGATTATGCAGGATTGTGGATCAGGAGGACTTCATGTCCTTTTCCAGCCTCAATATTTACACTAAAAGCAGATAAGAAATTTGAAGAAGAACAGGAAAAAGAAAAAGAAAATAAACGGGAGCTGTTGCATAACCTACCATCTCCATATCCTACCAATCCACCTCCGGTGGCTGTGGTATCTCTAGCAGTACCACCGTTGCCCCTGCTTCCACCACCATCAGCACCAGAATGAGACCGACCTCCGGCTGCATGCAGGAGAAGTAGGACTGCCATATCTGAGAGAGGTTCTCTATATCCCTTAAGGGAGGTAACTGGTGTATAACTGGGTTTCATGGTTATTGTGTTAGGGTTTTAGAATTTTTTGGGTTGTAGTGTTGATAGGTTTTTTAGTGTTAGGGTCCTAGGGTTTTATTTTTGGTCAGTTACTTAGGGTTAGTGTTTTATGATCTTTTTTTTTTTTTTTTTTTTTTTTTTTTCAGGTTAGGTGAGGTTCTCCAGGGTTTGGGTTTTGAGCGTCCTACTGTTTTGGATTAGGGCTTTGCACATCCTACTGCTTTGGGTTGGCTTTGGGTTTTAAGCATCTTAGGTTTTGGGTTATGGTGTTGAGCGTCCTAATGTTTTGGGTTAGGGCTTTGGGTTTTAAGCATCTTAATTTTTGGGTCAGAGTTTTGTGTGTCTTAATGTTTTCAGTTTGTGTTTAGAGCGTCCTAAAGTTTAGGGTTTTGGTTTGTGTTTTGAGCATCCTAATGTTTAGAGTTAGGGTTTTGAGCATCCTACTGTCTCCAAAACCTCAGCACAATAACACACCCCACAGGTTTCTGACTAGATGAAGAGATGCCCAGTCATCAGTCACACTGGGATAGCAATATTTGCTGTTCAATATTTTCTTCGTTTTTAATCACGATCAGGGAACTTGTTGACCATAAGGGAAACCTTCTGTGATGTAAGTGTTATTAATATTTATATTAAATCATGTTTATTCCTCTCCAAACAGTACTTTGTTCACGAAATAAAATTATTGTAGCCAAGGCCTTAATGCCAACAGGTATTTGTCTAATGGGAAGAGTCGACCATAAAAGAGAAGCAACCTTTACTTGTCCTGGTCAAAAAAATAGTGTTTGATCTCTTTAAAATACATAAGAATGCAGGAGGTATTTGTACAGATGCTACCCAATTGCAGTGGGTAGTGAAGTCTTTCTGCAGGCTACATTACATTATAGCAAGATGGACTAGGTAACTGACAACCTATCTTTTGCCTACCCAGACCTCCAATTTTCTTTCATCAGAAGTCTGAGTGAGTCAATTACACATGATCAGGTTGATAGAAAGAACTGCAAGATTTGGCAAAGGGAATACCAGGAAAAATGACAAAAATGAGGGGCAATTGCCCAAGACAGTCAATCTAGAAGATTGTTCAGGTTATTATAACATTGTTCTATAATGAACTGCGGCATTTAAGGACATCTTGAAATTCCTATTTGCTTCTTGCATTTTGTGCTTTGTTTATAATTCATCACTAAACGTAACACAGAAACATTTCATTGATCCTAAATGCTATGAGAAAACTGGTTTTGTTCTAAGGTACAGATCACCTTTAAAGGCCTATGCCCCTATCTTATATGGTCATATAGAAAATATTATATGAAAATATGAGTGTCTGTAAATTACAGATACTAGGCAATTTAGTTCAGTCTAAACTGTAGTTTCCAGAGAACAAGTGCAACCCCCTAAAACCTATATTAATAACTACATCAGTATTGAGCATATCATATTTATATTAATATATGTGCGGTGTTTTCTCATGCATTCTACAAGCTACAGCTCACACTGGACCATGGGAAATGGGATATATTTAAGAAGGCCACAGGATATGTTGGATGGAAGAGTATGAATTCTTTTTAAGAAGGAAGGACAACACGTAACACACAAGGACTCACAAGACGATAGAAAACAGCAAAATGGGCATGCGATAATCTGCAATACTGACAGCAAAATCAGTTTGTAAACACAGTTTGCATACAGTCTTTGAAAAACTGTAGAAAAGAAATAGAAAAGAACGATACAAAAATCCCTGCCAACTCTTCTGTTTATGTACAAAGCACTGTACAGGTACTAGACAACCCAGGTTGTGTGATGCTGCCTATGGCACTTTCCCTTCGTGTAAAGGTGTATGCCACAGAGCATCATTAAAAACAATTGCGGGGCTCCTGAATTTTGAAAAATCAAACTAGAAGGATTCGACACTCCAGCATCAACCAGTACTGGCTCTGCAGCAGAACACAGATATAAAAGGGGATCAAAGGTTGGTTGAGAAATGTCACGGGTCTTTATGCCTTCCCAAATCCTGCCTTAGTTTAGTTATTTCCATCCTGGCCCATCAGAGACCCATCCGGTGGCTCAGTAATATGCTCTAGGTTGTTTTCAAAAAAACCTAGCTGCAAAAGCACAACCACCTTATCCATGAGGATTTGTATCAGCTTGGTAGTGGGAAGCCACCAGGATTCGCCAAATATGGAAGAAGTCTCTGGGATGGTGGGCAACACAACCCGATGGTTACCATGGCAGCACAACGCTATGGTTGCCACGGCAACACTGTAATGGTCCCTAAAACAACGTGGACTTGTGTTGCCGTGGCAACCATGGTTTTCTGCTGCCATGGTAACCATGGGGTTGTGTTGCCATGGTAACCATGGGGTTGTGTTTCCATGGCAACCATGGGGTTGTGTTGCCATGGCAAACATGGCGTTTTGTTCCCATGGTAACTACGGGTTCGAGTTGCCATGGCAACCATGGGGTTGTGTTGCCATGGTAACCATGGGGTTGGGTTGCCATGGAAACCATGGGGTTCTGTTGCCATGGCAACCATGGGGTTGTGTTGCCATGGTAACCATGGGGTTGAGTTGCCATGGCAACCATCACATTTTGTTGCCATGGTAACCAAGGTTTCTCTTGCCATGGCAGACATGGGGTGCCATGGCAAACTCAGGTAGGTTTAGGGGGACTTTTGTGGTGGATCTATGGATTTTGGGGTTTTGTTCCAGTTTTGAGGGTGATCGTGTTCTTTTTTGGGGTGTTTTTGACATGTTTTGTGGTCTCCGTTGGGTTTCGCTGGGTTCTCGTTGGTCGTTAAGGTAAATGGGAGTGGATTGTGGGTTTTGGAGAAGATCAGGTGAGTTTAGGGTGGTTTGGGGGGAAAATTCATAGTTTTTTTTGTTTGTTTGTTTTGTTTTCTTTTGATCCAGTTTTTTTCTGGGGTGTTTTTGAGGTGTTTTGGGGTCTCCGTTGGGTTTTGTTGGGTTCCTAATGGGTTTTATGGTGTTTGGGAGTGGACTTTGGGATTTGGAGAACATCCGGTAGGTTTAGTGGGAGTTTGGGGGCAGATTCATCGTTTTTGGTATTTTCTTCTCTTTGTTGGGGTGGTCCCGTTCTTTTCTGGGAAGTTTTTGAGGTGTTTTGGGGTGTCCGTTTGGTTTTGTTGGGTTCTCAGTCATCATGGTGGAAAAGGGTAAATTGTGGGTTTTGGAGAACATCAGGTGAGTTTAACGACTTTTGGGGGGTGAATCTTTGGTTTTGGGGGATTTCTTCTTTTTTTTTTTTATTGTTTTCTTCTGTTTTAGGGGTGGTTTCGTTCTTTTTTGAAGTGTTTTGTTGGGTTTTCAGTTGTCATCGTGGTGGAAAAGAGTAAACTGCGGGTTTTGGAGAACATCAGGTCGGTTTAGGGTGGTTTTGGGGTGGCTTCAACGTATTTGGTTTTTTCTTCTGTTTTTTGGGGTGATCTTGTTCTTTTTTGGGGTGTTTTTGACATGTTTTGGGGTCTCCGATGGGTTTTGTTGGGTTTTCCGTTGTCATCGTGGTGGAAAGTTTTAAATTGTGGGATTTGGAGAACATCAGGTAGGTTTAGGGGGACTTTTGGTGTGGATTCATGGTATTTGGGGTTTTCTTCTGCTTTTTGGGGTGATCCTGTTCTTTTTTGGGGTGTTTTTGACTTTTTTGGGGGTCTCCGTTGGGTTTCGTTGGGTTTTCCGTGGTCATCATGTTGGAAAATGAAAAATTGTGGGTTTTGGAGAACATCAGGTAGGTTTAGGGTGGTTTTGGGGTGGATCTATGGTTTTTGGCGTTTTCTTCTGTTTTTTTGGGGAGATCCTGTTCTTGTTTGGGGTCTTTTTGACTTGTTTTGGGGTCTCCGTTGGGTTTCGTCGGGTTTTCCGTGGTCGTCATGGTGGAAAAGGGTAAATTGCGGGGTTTGGAGAACTTCAGGTAGGTTTAGCAAGACTTTTCGGGTGGATTCATGATATTTGGGTTTTTCTTCTGTTTTTTTGGGGGTGATCCTGTTCTTGTTTGGTGTGTTTATGACGTGTTTTGGGGTTTCTGTTGGGTTTTGGTTGGACTCTTATTGGTTGTCATGGTGGAAAAGGGTAAATTGTGGGTTTTAGAGAACATCAGGTAGGTTAAGGGGGACTTTTGGGGTCGATCTATGGCTTTTGGGGTTTTCTTGTGTTTTCTGGGGTGATCCTGTTCTTCTTTGTGGTGGTTTTGACGTGTTTTGTGGTCTCCGTTGGGTTTTGTTGGGATCTTGTTGGTCATCATCGTGAATGGGAGTGAAATGTGGGATTTGGAGACGATCAGGTGAGTTTAGGGTGGTTTTGTGGGGAAATTCATGTGTTTTTTTTTTTTTTTGTTTGTTTTTGTTTTTTTTTCCTTCTGATCCAGTTCTTTTTTGGGGTATTTTTGAAGTGTTTGGGGGTCTCTGTTGGATTTCGTTGGGTTTTCCGTTGTCATCATGGTGGAAAATGGTAAATTGTGGGTTTTGGAGAACATCAGGTAGGTGTAGGGTGTTTTTGGGGTGGATCTATGCTTTTGGGGTATTTTCTTCCATTTTTGGGGATGATCCCGTTCCTGTTTGGGCTGATTTTGACATGTATTGGGGTCTCCGTTTGGTTTCGTTGGGTTTTCCATGGTCATCAGAGTGGAAAAGTGTAAATTGTGGGTTTTGGAGAACCTCAGGTATGTTTAGGGTGGTTTTGGGGTAGATCTATGGTTTTGGGGGATTTTCTTCCAGTTTGGGGAGTGATCCCATGCTTGTTTGGGGTGTTTTTGACGGTTTGTTGGTCTCCGTTGTGTTTTGTACGTTTTCATTGGTCATTATGGTGAAAAAGGTTAAATTGTGGGGTTTGGAGAAGATCAGGTGAGTTTACGGTGGTTTTGGGGTGGATCTATGTTTTTTGGGTTTTTCTTCTGTTTTTTTTGGTGTGATCCTGTTCTTGTTTGGGGTGGTTTTGATGTGTTTTGTTGTTTCCGTTGCGTTTTGTTGAATTCCTAATGGGTTTTATGGTGGTCGGGAGTGGACTTTGGGATTTGGAGAACATCAGGTATGTTTAGGGTGGTTTTGGGGTGGATCTATGGTATTTGGGGACTTTCTTATGTTTTTTTTGGGGGGGTGATCCCGTTCTTTTTTGTGGTGGTTTTGACGTGTTTTGGGGTCTCCGTTGGGTTTTGTTGGATTCTTGTTGGTCATCATGGTGAATGGGAGTGAAATGTGGGATTTGGAGAAGACCAGGTGAGTTTAGGGTGGTTTTGTGGGGAAATTCATAGTTTTTGTGTTTTTGTTTTTTTGTTTGTTTGTTTTGATTTTTTTTTTTCTTCTTATCCAGTTCTTTTTTGGGGTATTTTTGACGTGTTTAGGGGTCTTCGTTGGGTTTCGTTGGGTTGTCGTTGGTCGTTAAGGTAAATGGGAGTGGATTGTGGGTTTTGGAGAAGATCAGGTCAGTTTAGGGTGGTTTTGCAGAAAAGTTCAAAGTTTTGGGGTTTTTTACTTCTGATCCAGTTGTTTTCTGGGGTGTTTTTGACGTGTTTTGGGGTGTCCGATGGCTTTCGTTGGGTTTTCTGTGGTCATCAGTGTGGAAAAGGGTAAATTGTGGGTTTTGGAGAAGATCAGGTAGGTTTAGGGTGGTTTTGGGGTGGATCTATGGTTTTTGGTGTTTTCTTTTGTTTTTGGGGTTGATTCTGTTCTTTTTTTGGGGTGTTTTTGACGTGTTTTGGGGTCTCCGTTGGGTTTTGTTGGGTTTCCATTGGGTTTCCTAATGGTTGGGAGTGGATTGTACATTTAGGAGAACATCAGGTAGGTTTAAGGGTTTTTTGGGGGGTTATATCATGTTTTTTCTTCTGATCCTGTTCGCTTTTGGTGTGTTTTTGAGGTGTTTTGGGGTTTCCATTGTGTTTCGTTGAGTTCCTAATCAGTTTTATGGTGGTTGGGAGTGGACTTTGGGACTTGGAGAACAGCAGGTAGGTTTAGGATGGTTTTGGGGTGGATCTATGGTTTTTGGGGATTTTCTTCCAGTTTTGGGGGAGGTCCCGTTCTTGTTTGGCGTGTTTTTGACGTGTTTTGGGATCTCCGTTGGATTTTGTTGGGTTCTCGTTGGTCGTTAAGGTAAATGGGAGTGGATTGTGGGTTTTGGAGAAGATCAGGTGAGTTTAGGCTGGATTTTGGGGGAAATTCATAGTTTTTTTTGTTGTTTTTTTTCTGACCCCGTTCTTTTTTGGGGTGTTTCTGATGTGTTTTGGGGTCTCCGATGGGTTTCGTTGGGTTTTCTGTGGTCATTGTTGTGAAAAAAAGTAAATTGTGGGTTCTGGAGAACATCAGGTAGGTTTAGGGTGGTTTTGGGGTGGACCTATGGTTTTGGGTGATTTTCTCCCAGTTTTGGGGGTGATCCCGTTTTTGTTAGGGTTGTTTTTGACATGTTTTGTGGTCTCCGTTGGGTTTTGTTGGGTTTTCCGTGGTCATCGTGGTGGAAAAGTGTAAATTGCGGGTTTTGGAGAACATCAGGTAGGTTTAGGGGGACTTTTGGGGTGGATTCATGGTATTTGGATTTTCTTCCAGTTTTGGGTGTGATCTCGTTCTTTTTTGGGGTGTTTTTGACGTGTTTTGGGGTCTCCGTTGGGTTTTGTTGGGTTCTTGTTGGTCATCATGGTGAAAAAGTGTAAATTGTGGGTTTTGGAGAACATCAGGTGAGTTTAAGTTTTTTTGGTCGTGAATCTATGGTGTTGGGGTAATTCTTCTGTTTTTGTAGGGTTTTCTTCTGTTTTTGGGGTGGTCCCGTTCTTTTTTGGGGTGTTTTTGACATGTTTTGTTATCTCCGTTGGGTTTTGTTGGGTTCTTGTTGGTCATCATGGTGAAAAAGTGTAAATCTTGGGTTTTGGAGAACATCAGGGAGGTTTAGGGTGGTTTTGGTGTTTATCTATGTTTTTTGGGGTTTTCTTTCACTTTTAGGGGTTATCCTGTTCTTGTTTTTGTTTTTTTTTGGCTTGTTTTGGGGTCTCCGTTAGTTTTCGTTTGGTTCTCGTTAGTCGTTAAGGTAAATGGGAGTGGCTTGTGGGTTTTGAAGAAGGTCAGGTGAGTTTAGGGTGGTTTTGGGGGGAAATTCATCGTTTTTGGGTTTTTGTCTTCTGATCCAGTTCTTTTTTGGGGTGTTTTTGACGTGTTTTGGGGTCTCTGTTTTGTTTCGTTGTGTTTTCCGTGGTCACCATGTCGGAAAAGGGTAAATTGTGGGTTCTGGAGAACATGAGGTAGGTTTAGGGTGGTTTTGGGGTGGACCTATGGTTTTGGGTGATTTTCTCCCAGTTTTGTTGGTGATCCCGTTCTTGTTTGGGGTGATTTTGACGTGTTTTGGGGTCTCTGTTTTGTTTCGTTGTGTTTTCCGTGGTCACCATGTCGGAAAAGGGTAAATTGTGGGTTCTGGAGAACATGAGGTAGGTTTAGGGTGGTTTTGGGGTGGATCTATGTTTTTTGGTGTTTTCTTTCGTTTTTAGAGGTTATCCCGTTCTTGTTTGGGGAGTTTTTGACTTTTTTGGGAATCTCCATTGGTTTTTGTTGGGTTCTCGTTGGTCGTTAAGTTAAATGGGAATTGATAGTGGGTTTTGAAGAAGATTAGGTGAGTTTAGGGTGGTTTTGGGTGGAAATTCATAGTTTTTTGTGTTTTTTCTTCTGATCCAATTCTTTTTTGAGGTGTTTTTGACGTGTTTTGGGGTTTCCGTTGCGTTTTGTTCAGTTCCTAATGGGTTTTATGGTGGTTGGGAGTGGATTGTACATTTAGGAGAACATCAGGTAGGTTTAAGGTTTTTTTTTGGGGTTAAATCATGTATTTTCTTCTGATCCGGTTCGCTTTTGGGGTGTTTTTGAGGTGTTTTGTGGTTTCCGTTGCGTTTTGTTCAGTTCCTAATGGGTTTTATGGTGGTTGAGAGTGGACTTTGGGATTTGGAGAACATCATGTAGGTTTAGGGTTGTTTTGGGATTGGATCCGTGTTTTTTGGGAATTTTCTTCCAGTTTTGGGGGTGATCCCATTCTTGTTTGGGGTGTTTTTGACGTGTTTTGGGGTCTCCGTTGGTTTTTGTTGGGTTCTCGTTGGTCATCATGGTGAAAAAGTGTAAATTGTGGGTTTTGGAGAACGTCAGGTGAGTTTTGGTCGTGAATCTATGGTGTTGGGGTAATTCTTCTGTTTTTGTAGGGTTTTCTTCTGTTTTTGGGGTGGTCCCGTTCTTTTTTTGGGGTGTTTTTGACATGTTTTTTTATCTCCGTTGGGTTTTGTTGGGTTCTTGTTGGTCATCATGGTGAAAAAGTGTAAATCGTGGGTTTTGGAGAACATCAGGTAGGTTTAGGGTGGTTTTGGTGTTGATCTATGCTTTTTGGGGTTTTCTTTCGCTTTTAGGGGTTATCCCGTTCTTGTTTGGTTTTTGTTTGACTTGTTTTGGGGTCTCCGTTAGTTTTCGTTTGGTTCTCGTTAGTCGTTAAGGTAAATGGGAGTGGCTTGTGGGTTTTGAAGAAGGTCAGGTGAGTTTAGGGTGGTTTTGGGGGGAAATTCATCGTTTTTGGGTTTTTGTCTTCTGATCCAGTTCTTTTTTGGGGTGTTTTTGACGTGTTTTGGGGTCTCTGTTTTGTTTCGTTGTGTTTTCCGTGGTCACCATGTCGGAAAAGGGTAAATTGTGGGTTCTGGAGAACATGAGGTAGGTTTAGGGTGGTTTTGGGGTGGATCTATGTTTTTTGGTGTTTTCTTTCGTTTTTAGAGGTTATCCCGTTCTTGTTTGGGGAGTTTTTGACTTTTTTGGGAATCTCCATTGGTTTTTGTTGGGTTCTCGTTGGTCGTTAAGTTAAATGGGAATTGATAGTGGGTTTTGAAGAAGATTAGGTGAGTTTAGGGTGGTTTTGGGTGGAAATTCATAGTTTTTTGTGTTTTTTCTTCTGATCCAATTCTTTTTTGAGGTGTTTTTGACGTGTTTTGGGGTTTCCGTTGCGTTTTGTTCAGTTCCTAATGGGTTTTATGGTGGTTGGGAGTGGATTGTACATTTAGGAGAACATCAGGTAGGTTTAAGGTTTTTTTTTGGGGTTAAATCATGTATTTTCTTCTGATCCGGTTCGCTTTTGGGGTGTTTTTGAGGTGTTTTGTGGTTTCCGTTGCGTTTTGTTCAGTTCCTAATGGGTTTTATGGTGGTTGGGAGTGGACTTTGGGATTTGGAGAACATCAGGTAGGTTTAGGGTTGTTTTGGGATTGGATCCGTGTTTTTTGGGAATTTTCTTCCAGTTTTGGGGGTGATCCCATTCTTGTTTGCGGTGTTTTTGACGTGTTTTGGGGTCTCCGTTGGGTTTTGTTGGGTTTTCCGTGGTCATCATGGTGGAAAAGTGTAAATTGTGGGTTTTGGAGAACTTCAGGTAGGTTTAGGGGGACTTTTGGGGTGGATTCATGGTATTAGGATTTTCTTCTGTGTTTGGGGTGATCCTATTCTTTTTTGGGGTGTTTTTGACGTGTTTTGGGGTCTCCGTTGTGTTTTGTTGGGTTCTCGTTGGTCATCATGGTGAAAAAGTGTAAATTGTGGGTTTTGGAGAACATCAGGTGAGTTTTGGTCGTGAATCTATGGTGTTGGGGTAATTCTTCTGTTTTTGTAGGGTTTTCTTCTGTTTTTGGGGTGGTCCCGTTCTTTTTTTGGGGTGTTTTTGACGTGTTTTGGGGTCTCCGTTGGGTTTTGTTGGGTTCTTGTTGGTCATCATGGTGAAAAAGTGTAAATCTTGGGTTTTGGAGAACATCAGGTGAGTTTAAGTTTTTTTGGTCGTGAATCTATGGTGTTGGGGTAATTCTTCTGTTTTTGTAGGGTTTTCTTCTGTTTTTGGGGTGGTCCCGTTCTTTTTTGGGGTGTTTTTGACATGTTTTGTTATCTCCGTTGGGTTTTGTTGGGTTCTTGTTGGTCATCATGGTGAAAAAGTGTAAATCTTGGGTTTTGGAGAACATCAGGGAGGTTTAGGGTGGTTTTGGTGTTTATCTATGTTTTTTGGGGTTTTCTTTCACTTTTAGGGGTTATCCTGTTCTTGTTTTTGTTTTTTTTTTGGCTTGTTTTGGGGTCTCCGTTAGTTTTCGTTTGGTTCTCGTTAGTCGTTAAGGTAAATGGGAGTGGCTTGTGGGTTTTGAAGAAGGTCAGGTGAGTTTAGGGTGGTTTTGGGGGGAAATTCATCGTTTTTGGGTTTTTGTCTTCTGATCCAGTTCTTTTTTGGGGTGTTTTTGACGTGTTTTGGGGTCTCTGTTTTGTTTCGTTGTGTTTTCCGTGGTCACCATGTCGGAAAAGGGTAAATTGTGGGTTCTGGAGAACATGAGGTAGGTTTAGGGTGGTTTTGGGGTGGACCTATGGTTTTGGGTGATTTTCTCCCAGTTTTGTTGGTGATCCCATGCTTGTTTGGGGTGTTTTTGACGGTTTGTTGGTCTCCGTTGTGTTTTGTACGTTTTCATTGGTCATTATGGTGAAAAAGGTTAAATTGTGGGGTTTGGAGAAGATCAGGTGAGTTTACGGTGGTTTTGGGGTGGATCTATGTTTTTTGGGTTTTTCTTCTGTTTTTTTTTGGTGTGATCCTGTTCTTGTTTGGGGTGGTTTTGATGTGTTTTGTTGTTTCCGTTGCGTTTTGTTGAATTCCTAATGGGTTTTATGGTGGTCGGGAGTGGACTTTGGGATTTGGAGAACATCAGGTATGTTTAGGGTGGTTTTGGGGTGGATCTATGGTATTTGGGGACTTTCTTATGTTTTTTTTGGGGGGGTGATCCCGTTCTTTTTTGTGGTGGTTTTGACGTGTTTTGGGGTCTCCGTTGGGTTTTGTTGGATTCTTGTTGGTCATCATGGTGAATGGGAGTGAAATGTGGGATTTGGAGAAGACCAGGTGAGTTTAGGGTGGTTTTGTGGGGAAATTCATAGTTTTTGTGTTTTTGTTTTTTTGTTTGTTTGTTTTGATTTTTTTTTTTCTTCTTATCCAGTTCTTTTTTGGGGTATTTTTGACGTGTTTAGGGGTCTTCGTTGGGTTTCGTTGGGTTGTCGTTGGTCGTTAAGGTAAATGGGAGTGGATTGTGGGTTTTGGAGAAGATCAGGTCAGTTTAGGGTGGTTTTGTAGAAAAGTTCAAAGTTTTGGGGTTTTTTACTTCTGATCCAGTTGTTTTCTGGGGTGTTTTTGACGTGTTTTGGGGTGTCCGATGGCTTTCGTTGGGTTTTCCGTGGT
Source organism: Aythya marila (assembly GCF_965140915.1). NCBI lineage: Eukaryota > Metazoa > Chordata > Aves > Anseriformes > Anatidae > Aythya > Aythya marila. The sequence goes on along the minus strand of NW_028136924.1, from coordinate 279,228 downwards.
CATCAGTGTGGAAAAGGGTAAATTGTGGGTTTTGGAGAAGATCAGGTAGGTTTAGGGTGGTTTTGGGGTGGATCTATGGTTTTTGGTGTTTTCTTTTGTTTTTGGGGTTGATTCTGTTCTTTTTTTGGGGTGTTTTTGACGTGTTTTGGGGTCTCCGTTGGGTTTTGTTGGGTTTCCATTGGGTTTCCTAATGGTTGGGAGTGGATTGTACATTTAGGAGAACATCAGGTAGGTTTAAGGGTTTTTTGGGGGGTTATATCATGTTTTTTCTTCTGATCCTGTTCGCTTTTGGTGTGTTTTTGAGGTGTTTTGGGGTTTCCATTGTGTTTCGTTGAGTTCCTAATCGGTTTTATGGTGGTTGGGAGTGGACTTTGGGACTTGGAGAACAGCAGGTAGGTTTAGGATGGTTTTGGGGTGGATCTATGGTTTTTGGGGATTTTCTTCCAGTTTTGGGGGAGGTCCCGTTCTTGTTTGGCGTGTTTTTGACGTGTTTTGGGATCTCCGTTGGATTTTGTTGGGTTCTCGTTGGTCGTTAAGGTAAATGGGAGTGGATTGTGGGTTTTGGAGAAGATCAGGTGAGTTTAGGCTGGATTTTGGGGGAAATTCATAGTTTTTTTTGTTGTTTTTTTTCTGACCCCGTTCTTTTTTGGGGTGTTTCTGATGTGTTTTGGGGTCTCCGATGGGTTTCGTTGGGTTTTCTGTGGTCATTGTTGTGAAAAAAAGTAAATTGTGGGTTCTAGAGAACATCAGGTAGGTTTAGGGTGGTTTTGGGGTGGACCTATGGTTTTGGGTGATTTTCTCCCAGTTTTGGGGGTGATCCCGTTTTTGTTAGGGTTGTTTTTGACATGTTTTGTGGTCTCCGTTGGGTTTTGTTGGGTTTTCCGTGGTCATCATGGTGGAAAAGTGTAAATTGTGGGTTTTGGAGAACATCAGGTAGGTTTAGGGGGACTTTTGGGGTGGATTCATGGTATTTGGATTTTCTTCCAGTTTTGGGTGTGATCTCGTTCTTTTTTGGGGTGTTTTTGACGTGTTTTGGGGTCTCCGTTGGGTTTTGTTGGGTTCTTGTTGGTCATCATGGTGAAAAAGTGTAAATTGTGGGTTTTGGAGAACATCAGGTGAGTTTAAGTTTTTTTGGTCGTGAATCTATGGTGTTGGGGTAATTCTTCTGTTTTTGTAGGGTTTTCTTCTGTTTTTGGGGTGGTCCCGTTCTTTTTTGGGGTGTTTTTGACATGTTTTGTTATCTCCGTTGGGTTTTGTTGGGTTCTTGTTGGTCATCATGGTGAAAAAGTGTAAATCTTGGGTTTTGGAGAACATCAGGGAGGTTTAGGGTGGTTTTGGTGTTTATCTATGTTTTTTGGGGTTTTCTTTCACTTTTAGGGGTTATCCTGTTCTTGTTTTTGTTTTTTTTTGGCTTGTTTTGGGGTCTCCGTTAGTTTTCGTTTGGTTCTCGTTAGTCGTTAAGGTAAATGGGAGTGGCTTGTGGGTTTTGAAGAAGGTCAGGTGAGTTTAGGGTGGTTTTGGGGGGAAATTCATCGTTTTTGGGTTTTTGTCTTCTGATCCAGTTCTTTTTTGGGGTGTTTTTGACGTGTTTTGGGGTCTCTGTTTTGTTTCGTTGTGTTTTCCGTGGTCACCATGTCGGAAAAGGGTAAATTGTGGGTTCTGGAGAACATGAGGTAGGTTTAGGGTGGTTTTGGGGTGGATCTATGTTTTTTGGTGTTTTCTTTCGTTTTTAGAGGTTATCCCGTTCTTGTTTGGGGAGTTTTTGACTTTTTTGGGAATCTCCATTGGTTTTTGTTGGGTTCTCGTTGGTCGTTAAGTTAAATGGGAATTGATAGTGGGTTTTGAAGAAGATTAGGTGAGTTTAGGGTGGTTTTGGGTGGAAATTCATAGTTTTTTGTGTTTTTTCTTCTGATCCAATTCTTTTTTGAGGTGTTTTTGACGTGTTTTGGGGTTTCCGTTGCGTTTTGTTCAGTTCCTAATGGGTTTTATGGTGGTTGGGAGTGGATTGTACATTTAGGAGAACATCAGGTAGGTTTAAGGTTTTTTTTTGGGGTTAAATCATGTATTTTCTTCTGATCCGGTTCGCTTTTGGGGTGTTTTTGAGGTGTTTTGTGGTTTCCGTTGCGTTTTGTTCAGTTCCTAATGGGTTTTATGGTGGTTGGGAGTGGACTTTGGGATTTGGAGAACATCAGGTAGGTTTAGGGTTGTTTTGGGATTGGATCCGTGTTTTTTGGGAATTTTCTTCCAGTTTTGGGGGTGATCCCATTCTTGTTTGCGGTGTTTTTGACGTGTTTTGGGGTCTCCGTTGGGTTTTGTTGGGTTTTCCGTGGTCATCATGGTGGAAAAGTGTAAATTGTGGGTTTTGGAGAACTTCAGGTAGGTTTAGGGGGACTTTTGGGGTGGATTCATGGTATTAGGATTTTCTTCTGTGTTTGGGGTGATCCTATTCTTTTTTGGGGTGTTTTTGACGTGTTTTGGGGTCTCCGTTGTGTTTTGTTGGGTTCTCGTTGGTCATCATGGTGAAAAAGTGTAAATTGTGGGTTTTGGAGAACATCAGGTGAGTTTTGGTCGTGAATCTATGGTGTTGGGGTAATTCTTCTGTTTTTGTAGGGTTTTCTTCTGTTTTTGGGGTGGTCCCGTTCTTTTTTTGGGGTGTTTTTGACGTGTTTTGGGGTCTCCGTTGGGTTTTGTTGGGTTCTTGTTGGTCATCATGGTGAAAAAGTGTAAATCTTGGGTTTTGGAGAACATCAGGTGAGTTTAAGTTTTTTTGGTCGTGAATCTATGGTGTTGGGGTAATTCTTCTGTTTTTGTAGGGTTTTCTTCTGTTTTTGGGGTGGTCCCGTTCTTTTTTGGGGTGTTTTTGACATGTTTTGTTATCTCCGTTGGGTTTTGTTGGGTTCTTGTTGGTCATCATGGTGAAAAAGTGTAAATCTTGGGTTTTGGAGAACATCAGGGAGGTTTAGGGTGGTTTTGGTGTTTATCTATGTTTTTTGGGGTTTTCTTTCACTTTTAGGGGTTATCCTGTTCTTGTTTTTGTTTTTTTTTTGGCTTGTTTTGGGGTCTCCGTTAGTTTTCGTTTGGTTCTCGTTAGTCGTTAAGGTAAATGGGAGTGGCTTGTGGGTTTTGAAGAAGGTCAGGTGAGTTTAGGGTGGTTTTGGGGGGAAATTCATCGTTTTTGGGTTTTTGTCTTCTGATCCAGTTCTTTTTTGGGGTGTTTTTGACGTGTTTTGGGGTCTCTGTTTTGTTTCGTTGTGTTTTCCGTGGTCACCATGTCGGAAAAGGGTAAATTGTGGGTTCTGGAGAACATGAGGTAGGTTTAGGGTGGTTTTGGGGTGGACCTATGGTTTTGGGTGATTTTCTCCCAGTTTTGTTGGTGATCCCATGCTTGTTTGGGGTGTTTTTGACGGTTTGTTGGTCTCCGTTGTGTTTTGTACGTTTTCATTGGTCATTATGGTGAAAAAGGTTAAATTGTGGGGTTTGGAGAAGATCAGGTGAGTTTACGGTGGTTTTGGGGTGGATCTATGTTTTTTGGGTTTTTCTTCTGTTTTTTTTTGGTGTGATCCTGTTCTTGTTTGGGGTGGTTTTGATGTGTTTTGTTGTTTCCGTTGCGTTTTGTTGAATTCCTAATGGGTTTTATGGTGGTCGGGAGTGGACTTTGGGATTTGGAGAACATCAGGTATGTTTAGGGTGGTTTTGGGGTGGATCTATGGTATTTGGGGACTTTCTTATGTTTTTTTTGGGGGGGTGATCCCGTTCTTTTTTGTGGTGGTTTTGACGTGTTTTGGGGTCTCCGTTGGGTTTTGTTGGATTCTTGTTGGTCATCATGGTGAATGGGAGTGAAATGTGGGATTTGGAGAAGACCAGGTGAGTTTAGGGTGGTTTTGTGGGGAAATTCATAGTTTTTGTGTTTTTGTTTTTTTGTTTGTTTGTTTTGATTTTTTTTTTTCTTCTTATCCAGTTCTTTTTTGGGGTATTTTTGACGTGTTTAGGGGTCTTCGTTGGGTTTCGTTGGGTTGTCGTTGGTCGTTAAGGTAAATGGGAGTGGATTGTGGGTTTTGGAGAAGATCAGGTCAGTTTAGGGTGGTTTTGTAGAAAAGTTCAAAGTTTTGGGGTTTTTTACTTCTGATCCAGTTGTTTTCTGGGGTGTTTTTGACGTGTTTTGGGGTGTCCGATGGCTTTCGTTGGGTTTTCCGTGGTCATCAGTGTGGAAAAGGGTAAATTGTGGGTTTTGGAGAAGATCAGGTAGGTTTAGGGTGGTTTTGGGGTGGATCTATGGTTTTTGGTGTTTTCTTTTGTTTTTGGGGTTGATTCTGTTCTTTTTTTGGGGTGTTTTTGACGTGTTTTGGGGTCTCCGTTGGGTTTTGTTGGGTTTCCATTGGGTTTCCTAATGGTTGGGAGTGGATTGTACATTTAGGAGAACATCAGGTAGGTTTAAGGGTTTTTTGGGGGGTTATATCATGTTTTTTCTTCTGATCCTGTTCGCTTTTGGTGTGTTTTTGAGGTGTTTTGGGGTTTCCATTGTGTTTCGTTGAGTTCCTAATCGGTTTTATGGTGGTTGGGAGTGGACTTTGGGACTTGGAGAACAGCAGGTAGGTTTAGGATGGTTTTGGGGTGGATCTATGGTTTTTGGGGATTTTCTTCCAGTTTTGGGGGAGGTCCCGTTCTTGTTTGGGGTGTTTTTGACGTGTTTTGGGATCTCCGTTGGATTTTGTTGGGTTCTCGTTGGTCGTTAAGGTAAATGGGAGTGGATTGTGGGTTTTGGAGAAGATCAGGTGAGTTTAGGCTGGATTTTGGGGGAAATTCATAGTTTTTTTTGTTGTTTTTTTTCTGACCCCGTTCTTTTTTGGGGTGTTTCTGATGTGTTTTGGGGTCTCCGATGGGTTTCGTTGGGTTTTCTGTGGTCATTGTTGTGAAAAAAAGTAAATTGTGGGTTCTAGAGAACATCAGGTAGGTTTAGGGTGGTTTTGGGGTGGACCTATGGTTTTGGGTGATTTTCTCCCAGTTTTGGGGGTGATCCCGTTTTTGTTAGGGTTGTTTTTGACATGTTTTGTGGTCTCCGTTGGGTTTTGTTGGGTTTTCCGTGGTCATCATGGTGGAAAAGTGTAAATTGTGGGTTTTGGAGAACATCAGGTAGGTTTAGGGGGACTTTTGGGGTGGATTCATGGTATTTGGATTTTCTTCCAGTTTTGGGTGTGATCTCGTTCTTTTTTGGGGTGTTTTTGACGTGTTTTGGGGTCTCCGTTGGGTTTTGTTGGGTTCTTGTTGGTCATCATGGTGAAAAAGTGTAAATTGTGGGTTTTGGAGAACATCAGGTGAGTTTAAGTTTTTTTGGTCGTGAATCTATGGTGTTGGGGTAATTCTTCTGTTTTTGTAGGGTTTTCTTCTGTTTTTGGGGTGGTCCCGTTCTTTTTTTGGGGTGTTTTTGACATGTTTTTTTATCTCCGTTGGGTTTTGTTGGGTTCTTGTTGGTCATCATGGTGAAAAAGTGTAAATCGTGGGTTTTGGAGAACATCAGGTAGGTTTAGGGTGGTTTTGGTGTTGATCTATGCTTTTTGGGGTTTTCTTTCGCTTTTAGGGGTTATCCCGTTCTTGTTTGGTTTTTGTTTGACTTGTTTTGGGGTCTCCGTTAGTTTTCGTTTGGTTCTCGTTAGTCGTTAAGGTAAATGGGAGTGGCTTGTGGGTTTTGAAGAAGGTCAGGTGAGTTTAGGGTGGTTTTGGGGGGAAATTCATCGTTTTTGGGTTTTTGTCTTCTGATCCAGTTCTTTTTTGGGGTGTTTTTGACGTGTTTTGGGGTCTCTGTTTTGTTTCGTTGTGTTTTCCGTGGTCACCATGTCGGAAAAGGGTAAATTGTGGGTTCTGGAGAACATGAGGTAGGTTTAGGGTGGTTTTGGGGTGGATCTATGTTTTTTGGTGTTTTCTTTCGTTTTTAGAGGTTATCCCGTTCTTGTTTGGGGAGTTTTTGACTTTTTTGGGAATCTCCATTGGTTTTTGTTGGGTTCTCGTTGGTCGTTAAGTTAAATGGGAATTGATAGTGGGTTTTGAAGAAGATTAGGTGAGTTTAGGGTGGTTTTGGGTGGAAATTCATAGTTTTTTGTGTTTTTTCTTCTGATCCAATTCTTTTTTGAGGTGTTTTTGACGTGTTTTGGGGTTTCCGTTGCGTTTTGTTCAGTTCCTAATGGGTTTTATGGTGGTTGGGAGTGGATTGTACATTTAGGAGAACATCAGGTAGGTTTAAGGTTTTTTTGGGGGGTTAAATCATGTATTTTCTTCTGATCCGGTTCGCTTTTGGGGTGTTTTTGAGGTGTTTTGTGGTTTCCGTTGCGTTTTGTTCAGTTCCTAATGGGTTTTATGGTGGTTGGGAGTGGACTTTGGGATTTGGAGAACATCAGGTAGGTTTAGGGTTGTTTTGGGATTGGATCCGTGTTTTTTGGGAATTTTCTTCCAGTTTTGGGGGTGATCCCATTCTTGTTTGCGGTGTTTTTGACGTGTTTTGGGGTCTCCGTTGGGTTTTGTTGGGTTTTCCGTGGTCATCATGGTGGAAAAGTGTAAATTGTGGGTTTTGGAGAACTTCAGGTAGGTTTAGGGGGACTTTTGGGGTGGATTCATGGTATTAGGATTTTCTTCTGTGTTTGGGGTGATCCTATTCTTTTTTGGGGTGTTTTTGACGTGTTTTGGGGTCTCCGTTGTGTTTTGTTGGGTTCTCGTTGGTCATCATGGTGAAAAAGTGTAAATTGTGGGTTTTGGAGAACATCAGGTGAGTTTTGGTCGTGAATCTATGGTGTTGGGGTAATTCTTCTGTTTTTGTAGGGTTTTCTTCTGTTTTTGGGGTGGTCCCGTTCTTTTTTTGGGGTGTTTTTGACGTGTTTTGGGGTCTCCGTTGGGTTTTGTTGGGTTCTTGTTGGTCATCATGGTGAAAAAGTGTAAATCGTGGGTTTTGGAGAACATCAGGTGAGTTTAAGTTTTTTTGGTCGTGAATCTATGGTGTTGGGGTAATTCTTCTGTTTTTGTAGGGTTTTCTTCTGTTTTTGGGGTGGTCCCGTTCTTTTTTGGGGTGTTTTTGACATGTTTTGTTATCTCCGTTGGGTTTTGTTGGGTTCTTGTTGGTCATCATGGTGAAAAAGTGTAAATCTTGGGTTTTGGAGAACATCAGGGAGGTTTAGGGTGGTTTTGGTGTTTATCTATGTTTTTTGGGGTTTTCTTTCACTTTTAGGGGTTATCCTGTTCTTGTTTTTGTTTTTTTTTTGGCTTGTTTTGGGGTCTCCGTTAGTTTTCGTTTGGTTCTCGTTAGTCGTTAAGGTAAATGGGAGTGGCTTGTGGGTTTTGAAGAAGGTCAGGTGAGTTTAGGGTGGTTTTGGGGGGAAATTCATCGTTTTTGGGTTTTTGTCTTCTGATCCAGTTCTTTTTTGGGGTGTTTTTGACGTGTTTTGGGGTCTCTGTTTTGTTTCGTTGTGTTTTCCGTGGTCACCATGTCGGAAAAGGGTAAATTGTGGGTTCTGGAGAACATGAGGTAGGTTTAGGGTGGTTTTGGGGTGGACCTATGGTTTTGGGTGATTTTCTCCCAGTTTTGTTGGTGATCCCGTTCTTGTTTGGGGTGATTTTGACGTGTTTTGTGGTCTCTGTTGGGTTTTGTTGGGTTTTCCGTGGTCATCATGGTGGAAAAGTGTAAATTGTGGGTTTTGGAGAACATCAGGTAGGTTTAGGGTGGTTTTGGGGTGGATCTATGTTTTTTGGTGTTTTCTTTCGTTTTTAGAGGTTATCCCGTTCTTGTTTGGGGAGTTTTTGACATTTTTGGGAATCTCCATTGGTTTTTGTTGGGTTCTTGTTGGTCGTTAAGTTAAATGGGAATTGATAGTGGGTTTTGAAGAAGATTAGGTGAGTTTAGGGTGGTTTTGGGTGGAAATTCATAGTTTTTTGTGTTTTTTCTTCTGATCCAATTCTTTTTTGAGGTGTTTTTGACGTGTTTTGGGGTTTCCGTTGCGTTTTGTTCAGTTCCTAATGGGTTTTATGGTGGTTGGGAGTGGATTGTACATTTAGGAGAACATCAGGTAGGTTTAAGGTTTTTTTTTGGGGTTAAATCATGTATTTTCTTCTGATCCGGTTCGCTTTTGGGGTGTTTTTGAGGTGTTTTGTGGTTTCCGTTGCGTTTTGTTCAGTTCCTAATGGGTTTTATGGTGGTTGGGAGTGGACTTTGGGATTTGGAGAACATCAGGTAGGTTTAGGGTTGTTTTGGGATTGGATCCGTGTTTTTTGGGAATTTTCTTCCAGTTTTGGGGGTGATCCCATTCTTGTTTGGGGTGTTTTTGACGTGTTTTGGGGTCTCCGTTGGTTTTTGTTGGGTTCTCGTTGGTCATCATGGTGAAAAAGTGTAAATTGTGGGTTTTGGAGAACGTCAGGTGAGTTTTGGTCGTGAATCTATGGTGTTGGGGTAATTCTTCTGTTTTTGTAGGGTTTTCTTCTGTTTTTGGGGTGGTCCCGTTCTTTTTTTGGGGTGTTTTTGACATGTTTTTTTATCTCCGTTGGGTTTTGTTGGGTTCTTGTTGGTCATCATGGTGAAAAAGTGTAAATCGTGGGTTTTGGAGAACATCAGGTAGGTTTAGGGTGGTTTTGGTGTTGATCTATGCTTTTTGGGGTTTTCTTTCGCTTTTAGGGGTTATCCCGTTCTTGTTTGGTTTTTGTTTGACTTGTTTTGGGGTCTCCGTTAGTTTTCGTTTGGTTCTCGTTAGTCGTTAAGGTAAATGGGAGTGGCTTGTGGGTTTTGAAGAAGGTCAGGTGAGTTTAGGGTGGTTTTGGGGGGAAATTCATCGTTTTTGGGTTTTTGTCTTCTGATCCAGTTCTTTTTTGGGGTGTTTTTGACGTGTTTTGGGGTCTCTGTTTTGTTTCGTTGTGTTTTCCGTGGTCACCATGTCGGAAAAGGGTAAATTGTGGGTTCTGGAGAACATGAGGTAGGTTTAGGGTGGTTTTGGGGTGGATCTATGTTTTTTGGTGTTTTCTTTCGTTTTTAGAGGTTATCCCGTTCTTGTTTGGGGAGTTTTTGACTTTTTTGGGAATCTCCATTGGTTTTTGTTGGGTTCTCGTTGGTCGTTAAGTTAAATGGGAATTGATAGTGGGTTTTGAAGAAGATTAGGTGAGTTTAGGGTGGTTTTGGGTGGAAATTCATAGTTTTTTGTGTTTTTTCTTCTGATCCAATTCTTTTTTGAGGTGTTTTTGACGTGTTTTGGGGTTTCCGTTGCGTTTTGTTCAGTTCCTAATGGGTTTTATGGTGGTTGGGAGTGGATTGTACATTTAGGAGAACATCAGGTAGGTTTAAGGTTTTTTTGGGGGGTTAAATCATGTATTTTCTTCTGATCCGGTTCGCTTTTGGGGTGTTTTTGAGGTGTTTTGTGGTTTCCGTTGCGTTTTGTTCAGTTCCTAATGGGTTTTATGGTGGTTGGGAGTGGACTTTGGGATTTGGAGAACATCAGGTAGGTTTAGGGTTGTTTTGGGATTGGATCCGTGTTTTTTGGGAATTTTCTTCCAGTTTTGGGGGTGATCCCATTCTTGTTTGGGGTGTTTTTGACGTGTTTTGGGGTCTCCGTTGGGTTTTGTTGGGTTTTCCGTGGTCATCATGGTGGAAAAGTGTAAATTGTGGGTTTTGGAGAACTTCAGGTAGGTTTAGGGGGACTTTTGGGGTGGATTCATGGTATTAGGATTTTCTTCTGTGTTTGGGGTGATCCTATTCTTTTTTGGGGTGTTTTTGACGTGTTTTGGGGTCTCCGTTGTGTTTTGTTGGGTTCTCGTTGGTCATCATGGTGAAAAAGTGTAAATTGTGGGTTTTGGAGAACATCAGGTGAGTTTTGGTCGTGAATCTATGGTGTTGGGGTAATTCTTCTGTTTTTGTAGGGTTTTCTTCTGTTTTTGGGGTGGTCCCGTTCTTTTTTTGGGGTGTTTTTGACGTGTTTTGGGGTCTCCGTTGGGTTTTGTTGGGTTCTTGTTGGTCATCATGGTGAAAAAGTGTAAATCTTGGGTTTTGGAGAACATCAGGTGAGTTTAAGTTTTTTTGGTCGTGAATCTATGGTGTTGGGGTAATTCTTCTGTTTTTGTAGGGTTTTCTTCTGTTTTTGGGGTGGTCCCGTTCTTTTTTGGGGTGTTTTTGACATGTTTTGTTATCTCCGTTGGGTTTTGTTGGGTTCTTGTTGGTCATCATGGTGAAAAAGTGTAAATCTTGGGTTTTGGAGAACATCAGGGAGGTTTAGGGTGGTTTTGGTGTTTATCTATGTTTTTTGGGGTTTTCTTTCACTTTTAGGGGTTATCCTGTTCTTGTTTTTGTTTTTTTTTTGGCTTGTTTTGGGGTCTCCGTTAGTTTTCGTTTGGTTCTCGTTAGTCGTTAAGGTAAATGGGAGTGGCTTGTGGGTTTTGAAGAAGGTCAGGTGAGTTTAGGGTGGTTTTGGGGGGAAATTCATCGTTTTTGGGTTTTTGTCTTCTGATCCAGTTCTTTTTTGGGGTGTTTTTGACGTGTTTTGGGGTCTCTGTTTTGTTTCGTTGTGTTTTCCGTGGTCACCATGTCGGAAAAGGGTAAATTGTGGGTTCTGGAGAACATGAGGTAGGTTTAGGGTGGTTTTGGGGTGGACCTATGGTTTTGGGTGATTTTCTCCCAGTTTTGTTGGTGATCCCATGCTTGTTTGGGGTGTTTTTGACGGTTTGTTGGTCTCCGTTGTGTTTTGTACGTTTTCATTGGTCATTATGGTGAAAAAGGTTAAATTGTGGGGTTTGGAGAAGATCAGGTGAGTTTACGGTGGTTTTGGGGTGGATCTATGTTTTTTGGGTTTTTCTTCTGTTTTTTTTTGGTGTGATCCTGTTCTTGTTTGGGGTGGTTTTGATGTGTTTTGTTGTTTCCGTTGCGTTTTGTTGAATTCCTAATGGGTTTTATGGTGGTCGGGAGTGGACTTTGGGATTTGGATAACATCAGGTATGTTTAGGGTGGTTTTGGGGTGGATCTATGGTATTTGGGGACTTTCTTATGTTTTTTTTGGGGGGGTGATCCCGTTCTTTTTTGTGGTGGTTTTGACGTGTTTTGGGGTCTCCGTTGGGTTTTGTTGGATTCTTGTTGGTCATCATGGTGAATGGGAGTGAAATGTGGGATTTGGAGAAGACCAGGTGAGTTTAGGGTGGTTTTGTGGGGAAATTCATAGTTTTTGTGTTTTTGTTTTTTTGTTTGTTTGTTTTGATTTTTTTTTTTCTTCTTATCCAGTTCTTTTTTGGGGTATTTTTGACGTGTTTAGGGGTCTTCGTTGGGTTTCGTTGGGTTGTCGTTGGTCGTTAAGGTAAATGGGAGTGGATTGTGGGTTTTGGAGAAGATCAGGTCAGTTTAGGGTGGTTTTGTAGAAAAGTTCAAAGTTTTGGGGTTTTTTACTTCTGATCCAGTTGTTTTCTGGGGTGTTTTTGACGTGTTTTGGGGTGTCCGATGGCTTTCGTTGGGTTTTCCGTGGTCATCAGTGTGGAAAAGGGTAAATTGTGGGTTTTGGAGAAGATCAGGTAGGTTTAGGGTGGTTTTGGGGTGGATCTATGGTTTTTGGTGTTTTCTTTTGTTTTTGGGGTTGATTCTGTTCTTTTTTTGGGGTGTTTTTGACGTGTTTTGGGGTCTCCGTTGGGTTTTGTTGGGTTTCCATTGGGTTTCCTAATGGTTGGGAGTGGATTGTACATTTAGGAGAACATCAGGTAGGTTTAAGGGTTTTTTGGGGGGTTATATCATGTTTTTTCTTCTGATCCTGTTCGCTTTTGGTGTGTTTTTGAGGTGTTTTGGGGTTTCCATTGTGTTTCGTTGAGTTCCTAATCGGTTTTATGGTGGTTGGGAGTGGACTTTGGGACTTGGAGAACAGCAGGTAGGTTTAGGATGGTTTTGGGGTGGATCTATGGTTTTTGGGGATTTTCTTCCAGTTTTGGGGGAGGTCCCGTTCTTGTTTGGCGTGTTTTTGACGTGTTTTGGGATCTCCGTTGGATTTTGTTGGGTTCTCGTTGGTCGTTAAGGTAAATGGGAGTGGATTGTGGGTTTTGGAGAAGATCAGGTGAGTTTAGGCTGGATTTTGGGGGAAATTCATAGTTTTTTTTGTTGTTTTTTTTCTGACCCCGTTCTTTTTTGGGGTGTTTCTGATGTGTTTTGGGGTCTCCGATGGGTTTCGTTGGGTTTTCTGTGGTCATTGTTGTGAAAAAAAGTAAATTGTGGGTTCTAGAGAACATCAGGTAGGTTTAGGGTGGTTTTGGGGTGGACCTATGGTTTTGGGTGATTTTCTCCCAGTTTTGGGGGTGATCCCGTTTTTGTTAGGGTTGTTTTTGACATGTTTTGTGGTCTCCGTTGGGTTTTGTTGGGTTTTCCGTGGTCATCATGGTGGAAAAGTGTAAATTGTGGGTTTTGGAGAACATCAGGTAGGTTTAGGGGGACTTTTGGGGTGGATTCATGGTATTTGGATTTTCTTCCAGTTTTGGGTGTGATCTCGTTCTTTTTTGGGGTGTTTTTGACGTGTTTTGGGGTCTCCGTTGGGTTTTGTTGGGTTCTTGTTGGTCATCATGGTGAAAAAGTGTAAATTGTGGGTTTTGGAGAACATCAGGTGAGTTTAAGTTTTTTTGGTCGTGAATCTATGGTGTTGGGGTAATTCTTCTGTTTTTGTAGGGTTTTCTTCTGTTTTTGGGGTGGTCCCGTTCTTTTTTGGGGTGTTTTTGACATGTTTTGTTATCTCCGTTGGGTTTTGTTGGGTTCTTGTTGGTCATCATGGTGAAAAAGTGTAAATCTTGGGTTTTGGAGAACATCAGGGAGGTTTAGGGTGGTTTTGGTGTTTATCTATGTTTTTTGGGGTTTTCTTTCACTTTTAGGGGTTATCCTGTTCTTGTTTTTGTTTTTTTTTGGCTTGTTTTGGGGTCTCCGTTAGTTTTCGTTTGGTTCTCGTTAGTCGTTAAGGTAAATGGGAGTGGCTTGTGGGTTTTGAAGAAGGTCAGGTGAGTTTAGGGTGGTTTTGGGGGGAAATTCATCGTTTTTGGGTTTTTGTCTTCTGATCCAGTTCTTTTTTGGGGTGTTTTTGACGTGTTTTGGGGTCTCTGTTTTGTTTCGTTGTGTTTTCCGTGGTCACCATGTCGGAAAAGGGTAAATTGTGGGTTCTGGAGAACATGAGGTAGGTTTAGGGTGGTTTTGGGGTGGATCTATGTTTTTTGGTGTTTTCTTTCGTTTTTAGAGGTTATCCCGTTCTTGTTTGGGGAGTTTTTGACTTTTTTGGGAATCTCCATTGGTTTTTGTTGGGTTCTCGTTGGTCGTTAAGTTAAATGGGAATTGATAGTGGGTTTTGAAGAAGATTAGGTGAGTTTAGGGTGGTTTTGGGTGGAAATTCATAGTTTTTTGTGTTTTTTCTTCTGATCCAATTCTTTTTTGAGGTGTTTTTGACGTGTTTTGGGGTTTCCGTTGCGTTTTGTTCAGTTCCTAATGGGTTTTATGGTGGTTGGGAGTGGATTGTACATTTAGGAGAACATCAGGTAGGTTTAAGGTTTTTTTTGGGGGTTAAATCATGTATTTTCTTCTGATCCGGTTCGCTTTTGGGGTGTTTTTGAGGTGTTTTGTGGTTTCCGTTGCGTTTTGTTCAGTTCCTAATGGGTTTTATGGTGGTTGGGAGTGGACTTTGGGATTTGGAGAACATCAGGTAGGTTTAGGGTTGTTTTGGGATTGGATCCGTGTTTTTTGGGAATTTTCTTCCAGTTTTGGGGGTGATCCCATTCTTGTTTGCGGTGTTTTTGACGTGTTTTGGGGTCTCCGTTGGGTTTTGTTGGGTTTTCCGTGGTCATCATGGTGGAAAAGTGTAAATTGTGGGTTTTGGAGAACTTCAGGTAGGTTTAGGGGGACTTTTGGGGTGGATTCATGGTATTAGGATTTTCTTCTGTGTTTGGGGTGATCCTATTCTTTTTTGGGGTGTTTTTGACGTGTTTTGGGGTCTCCGTTGTGTTTTGTTGGGTTCTCGTTGGTCATCATGGTGAAAAAGTGTAAATTGTGGGTTTTGGAGAACATCAGGTGAGTTTTGGTCGTGAATCTATGGTGTTGGGGTAATTCTTCTGTTTTTGTAGGGTTTTCTTCTGTTTTTGGGGTGGTCCCGTTCTTTTTTTGGGGTGTTTTTGACGTGTTTTGGGGTCTCCGTTGGGTTTTGTTGGGTTCTTGTTGGTCATCATGGTGAAAAAGTGTAAATCTTGGGTTTTGGAGAACATCAGGTGAGTTTAAGTTTTTTTGGTCGTGAATCTATGGTGTTGGGGTAATTCTTCTGTTTTTGTAGGGTTTTCTTCTGTTTTTGGGGTGGTCCCGTTCTTTTTTGGGGTGTTTTTGACATGTTTTGTTATCTCCGTTGGGTTTTGTTGGGTTCTTGTTGGTCATCATGGTGAAAAAGTGTAAATCTTGGGTTTTGGAGAACATCAGGGAGGTTTAGGGTGGTTTTGGTGTTTATCTATGTTTTTTGGGGTTTTCTTTCACTTTTAGGGGTTATCCTGTTCTTGTTTTTGTTTTTTTTTTGGCTTGTTTTGGGGTCTCCGTTAGTTTTCGTTTGGTTCTCGTTAGTCGTTAAGGTAAATGGGAGTGGCTTGTGGGTTTTGAAGAAGGTCAGGTGAGTTTAGGGTGGTTTTGGGGGGAAATTCATCGTTTTTGGGTTTTTGTCTTCTGATCCAGTTCTTTTTTGGGGTGTTTTTGACGTGTTTTGGGGTCTCTGTTTTGTTTCGTTGTGTTTTCCGTGGTCACCATGTCGGAAAAGGGTAAATTGTGGGTTCTGGAGAACATGAGGTAGGTTTAGGGTGGTTTTGGGGTGGACCTATGGTTTTGGGTGATTTTCTCCCAGTTTTGTTGGTGATCCCATGCTTGTTTGGGGTGTTTTTGACGGTTTGTTGGTCTCCGTTGTGTTTTGTACGTTTTCATTGGTCATTATGGTGAAAAAGGTTAAATTGTGGGGTTTGGAGAAGATCAGGTGAGTTTACGGTGGTTTTGGGGTGGATCTATGTTTTTTGGGTTTTTCTTCTGTTTTTTTTTGGTGTGATCCTGTTCTTGTTTGGGGTGGTTTTGATGTGTTTTGTTGTTTCCGTTGCGTTTTGTTGAATTCCTAATGGGTTTTATGGTGGTCGGGAGTGGACTTTGGGATTTGGAGAACATCAGGTATGTTTAGGGTGGTTTTGGGGTGGATCTATGGTATTTGGGGACTTTCTTATGTTTTTTTTGGGGGGGTGATCCCGTTCTTTTTTGTGGTGGTTTTGACGTGTTTTGGGGTCTCCGTTGGGTTTTGTTGGATTCTTGTTGGTCATCATGGTGAATGGGAGTGAAATGTGGGATTTGGAGAAGACCAGGTGAGTTTAGGGTGGTTTTGTGGGGAAATTCATAGTTTTTGTGTTTTTGTTTTTTTGTTTGTTTGTTTTGATTTTTTTTTTCTTCTTATCCAGTTCTTTTTTGGGGTATTTTTGACGTGTTTAGGGGTCTTCGTTGGGTTTCGTTGGGTTGTCGTTGGTCGTTAAGGTAAATGGGAGTGGATTGTGGGTTTTGGAGAAGATCAGGTCAGTTTAGGGTGGTTTTGTAGAAAAGTTCAAAGTTTTGGGGTTTTTTACTTCTGATCCAGTTGTTTTCTGGGGTGTTTTTGACGTGTTTTGGGGTGTCCGATGGCTTTCGTTGGGTTTTCTGTGGTCATCAGTGTGGAAAAGGGTAAATTGTGGGTTTTGGAGAAGATCAGGTAGGTTTAGGGTGGTTTTGGGGTGGATCTATGGTTTTTGGTGTTTTCTTTTGTTTTTGGGGTTGATTCTGTTCTTTTTTTGGGGTGTTTTTGACGTGTTTTGGGGTCTCCGTTGGGTTTTGTTGGGTTTCCATTGGGTTTCCTAATGGTTGGGAGTGGATTGTACATTTAGGAGAACATCAGGTAGGTTTAAGGGTTTTTTGGGGGGTTATATCATGTTTTTTCTTCTGATCCTGTTCGCTTTTGGTGTGTTTTTGAGGTGTTTTGGGGTTTCCATTGTGTTTCGTTGAGTTCCTAATCGGTTTTATGGTGGTTGGGAGTGGACTTTGGGACTTGGAGAACAGCAGGTAGGTTTAGGATGGTTTTGGGGTGGATCTATGGTTTTTGGGGATTTTCTTCCAGTTTTGGGGGAGGTCCCGTTCTTGTTTGGGGTGTTTTTGACGTGTTTTGGGATCTCCGTTGGATTTTGTTGGGTTCTCGTTGGTCGTTAAGGTAAATGGGAGTGGATTGTGGGTTTTGGAGAAGATCAGGTGAGTTTAGGCTGGATTTTGGGGGAAATTCATAGTTTTTTTTGTTGTTTTTTTTCTGACCCCGTTCTTTTTTGGGGTGTTTCTGATGTGTTTTGGGGTCTCCGATGGGTTTCGTTGGGTTTTCTGTGGTCATTGTTGTGAAAAAAAGTAAATTGTGGGTTCTGGAGAACATCAGGTAGGTTTAGGGTGGTTTTGGGGTGGACCTATGGTTTTGGGTGATTTTCTCCCAGTTTTGGGGGTGATCCCGTTTTTGTTAGGGTTGTTTTTGACATGTTTTGTGGTCTCCGTTGGGTTTTGTTGGGTTTTCCGTGGTCATCATGGTGGAAAAGTGTAAATTGTGGGTTTTGGAGAACATCAGGTAGGTTTAGGGGGACTTTTGGGGTGGATTCATGGTATTTGGATTTTCTTCCAGTTTTGGGTGTGATCTCGTTCTTTTTTGGGGTGTTTTTGACGTGTTTTGGGGTCTCCGTTGGGTTTTGTTGGGTTCTTGTTGGTCATCATGGTGAAAAAGTGTAAATTGTGGGTTTTGGAGAACATCAGGTGAGTTTAAGTTTTTTTGGTCGTGAATCTATGGTGTTGGGGTAATTCTTCTGTTTTTGTAGGGTTTTCTTCTGTTTTTGGGGTGGTCCCGTTCTTTTTTGGGGTGTTTTTGACATGTTTTGTTATCTCCGTTGGGTTTTGTTGGGTTCTTGTTGGTCATCATGGTGAAAAAGTGTAAATCTTGGGTTTTGGAGAACATCAGGGAGGTTTAGGGTGGTTTTGGTGTTTATCTATGTTTTTTGGGGTTTTCTTTCACTTTTAGGGGTTATCCTGTTCTTGTTTTTGTTTTTTTTTTGGCTTGTTTTGGGGTCTCCGTTAGTTTTCGTTTGGTTCTCGTTAGTCGTTAAGGTAAATGGGAGTGGCTTGTGGGTTTTGAAGAAGGTCAGGTGAGTTTAGGGTGGTTTTGGGGGGAAATTCATCGTTTTTGGGTTTTTGTCTTCTGATCCAGTTCTTTTTTGGGGTGTTTTTGACGTGTTTTGGGGTCTCTGTTTTGTTTCGTTGTGTTTTCCGTGGTCACCATGTCGGAAAAGGGTAAATTGTGGGTTCTGGAGAACATGAGGTAGGTTTAGGGTGGTTTTGGGGTGGACCTATGGTTTTGGGTGATTTTCTCCCAGTTTTGTTGGTGATCCCGTTCTTGTTTGGGGTGATTTTGACGTGTTTTGTGGTCTCTGTTGGGTTTTGTTGGGTTTTCCGTGGTCATCATGGTGGAAAAGTGTAAATTGTGGGTTTTGGAGAACATCAGGTAGGTTTAGGGTGGTTTTGGGGTGGATCTATGTTTTTTGGTGTTTTCTTTCGTTTTTAGAGGTTATCCCGTTCTTGTTTGGGGAGTTTTTGACATTTTTGGGAATCTCCATTGGTTTTTGTTGGGTTCTTGTTGGTCGTTAAGTTAAATGGGAATTGATAGTGGGTTTTGAAGAAGATTAGGTGAGTTTAGGGTGGTTTTGGGTGGAAATTCATAGTTTTTTGTGTTTTTTCTTCTGATCCAATTCTTTTTTGAGGTGTTTTTGACGTGTTTTGGGGTTTCCGTTGCGTTTTGTTCAGTTCCTAATGGGTTTTATGGTGGTTGGGAGTGGATTGTACATTTAGGAGAACATCAGGTAGGTTTAAGGTTTTTTTTTGGGGTTAAATCATGTATTTTCTTCTGATCCGGTTCGCTTTTGGGGTGTTTTTGAGGTGTTTTGTGGTTTCCGTTGCGTTTTGTTCAGTTCCTAATGGGTTTTATGGTGGTTGAGAGTGGACTTTGGGATTTGGAGAACATCATGTAGGTTTAGGGTTGTTTTGGGATTGGATCCGTGTTTTTTGGGAATTTTCTTCCAGTTTTGGGGGTGATCCCATTCTTGTTTGGGGTGTTTTTGACGTGTTTTGGGGTCTCCGTTGGTTTTTGTTGGGTTCTCGTTGGTCATCATGGTGAAAAAGTGTAAATTGTGGGTTTTGGAGAACGTCAGGTGAGTTTTGGTCGTGAATCTATGGTGTTGGGGTAATTCTTCTGTTTTTGTATGGTTTTCTTCTGTTTTTGGGGTGGTCCCGTTCTTTTTTGGGGGTGTTTTTGACATGTTTTTTTATCTCCGTTGGGTTTTGTTGGGTTCTTGTTGGTCATCATGGTGAAAAAGTGTAAATCGTGGGTTTTGGAGAACATCAGGTAGGTTTAGGGTGGTTTTGGTGTTGATCTATGCTTTTTGGGGTTTTCTTTCGCTTTTAGGGGTTATCCCGTTCTTGTTTGGTTTTTGTTTGACTTGTTTTGGGGTCTCCGTTAGTTTTCGTTTGGTTCTCGTTAGTCGTTAAGGTAAATGGGAGTGGCTTGTGGGTTTTGAAGAAGGTCAGGTGAGTTTAGGGTGGTTTTGGGGGGAAATTCATCGTTTTTGGGTTTTTGTCTTCTGATCCAGTTCTTTTTTGGGGTGTTTTTGACGTGTTTTGGGGTCTCTGTTTTGTTTCGTTGTGTTTTCCGTGGTCACCATGTCGGAAAAGGGTAAATTGTGGGTTCTGGAGAACATGAGGTAGGTTTAGGGTGGTTTTGGGGTGGATCTATGTTTTTTGGTGTTTTCTTTCGTTTTTAGAGGTTATCCCGTTCTTGTTTGGGGAGTTTTTGACTTTTTTGGGAATCTCCATTGGTTTTTGTTGGGTTCTCGTTGGTCGTTAAGTTAAATGGGAATTGATAGTGGGTTTTGAAGAAGATTAGGTGAGTTTAGGGTGGTTTTGGGTGGAAATTCATAGTTTTTTGTGTTTTTTCTTCTGATCCAATTCTTTTTTGAGGTGTTTTTGAGGTGTTTTGTGGTTTCCGTTGCGTTTTGTTCAGTTCCTAATGGGTTTTATGGTGGTTGGGAGTGGACTTTGGGATTTGGAGAACATCAGGTAGGTTTAGGGTTGTTTTGGGATTGGATCCGTGTTTTTTGGGAATTTTCTTCCAGTTTTGGGGGTGATCCCATTCTTGTTTGCGGTGTTTTTGACGTGTTTTGGGGTCTCCGTTGGGTTTTGTTGGGTTTTCCGTGGTCATCATGGTGGAAAAGTGTAAATTGTGGGTTTTGGAGAACTTCAGGTAGGTTTAGGGGGACTTTTGGGGTGGATTCATGGTATTAGGATTTTCTTCTGTGTTTGGGGTGATCCTATTCTTTTTTGGGGTGTTTTTGACGTGTTTTGGGGTCTCCGTTGTGTTTTGTTGGGTTCTCGTTGGTCATCATGGTGAAAAAGTGTAAATTGTGGGTTTTGGAGAACATCAGGTGAGTTTTGGTCGTGAATCTATGGTGTTGGGGTAATTCTTCTGTTTTTGTAGGGTTTTCTTCTGTTTTTGGGGTGGTCCCGTTCTTTTTTTGGGGTGTTTTTGACGTGTTTTGGGGTCTCCGTTGGGTTTTGTTGGGTTCTTGTTGGTCATCATGGTGAAAAAGTGTAAATCTTGGGTTTTGGAGAACATCAGGTGAGTTTAAGTTTTTTTGGTCGTGAATCTATGGTGTTGGGGTAATTCTTCTGTTTTTGTAGGGTTTTCTTCTGTTTTTGGGGTGGTCCCGTTCTTTTTTGGGGTGTTTTTGACATGTTTTGTTATCTCCGTTGGGTTTTGTTGGGTTCTTGTTGGTCATCATGGTGAAAAATTGTAAATCTTGGGTTTTGGAGAACATCAGGGAGGTTTAGGGTGGTTTTGGTGTTTATCTATGTTTTTTGGGGTTTTCTTTCACTTTTAGGGGTTATCCTGTTCTTGTTTTTGTTTTTTTTTGGCTTGTTTTGGGGTCTCCGTTAGTTTTCGTTTGGTTCTCGTTAGTCGTTAAGGTAAATGGGAGTGGCTTGTGGGTTTTGAAGAAGGTCAGGTGAGTTTAGGGTGGTTTTGGGGGGAAATTCATCGTTTTTGGGTTTTTGTCTTCTGATCCAGTTCTTTTTTGGGGTGTTTTTGACGTGTTTTGGGGTCTCTGTTTTGTTTCGTTGTGTTTTCCGTGGTCACCATGTCGGAAAAGGGTAAATTGTGGGTTCTGGAGAACATGAGGTAGGTTTAGGGTGGTTTTGGGGTGGACCTATGGTTTTGGGGGATTTTCTTCCAGTTTGGGGAGTGATCCCATGCTTGTTTGGGGTGTTTTTGACGGTTTGTTGGTCTCCGTTGTGTTTTGTACGTTTTCATTGGTCATTATGGTGAAAAAGGTTAAATTGTGGGGTTTGGAGAAGATCAGGTGAGTTTACGGTGGTTTTGGGGTGGATCTATGTTTTTTGGGTTTTTCTTCTGTTTTTTTTGGTGTGATCCTGTTCTTGTTTGGGGTGGTTTTGATGTGTTTTGTTGTTTCCGTTGCGTTTTGTTGAATTCCTAATGGGTTTTATGGTGGTCGGGAGTGGACTTTGGGATTTGGAGAACATCAGGTATGTTTAGGGTGGTTTTGGGGTGGATCTATGGTATTTGGGGACTTTCTTATGTTTTTTTGGGGGGGGTGATCCCGTTCTTTTTTGTGGTGGTTTTGACGTGTTTTGGGGTCTCCGTTGGGTTTTGTTGGATTCTTGTTGGTCATCATGGTGAATGGGAGTGAAATGTGGGATTTGGAGAAGACCAGGTGAGTTTAGGGTGGTTTTGTGGGGAAATTCATAGTTTTTGTGTTTTTGTTTTTTTGTTTGTTTGTTTTGATTTTTTTTTTTCTTCTTATCCAGTTCTTTTTTGGGGTATTTTTGACGTGTTTAGGGGTCTTCGTTGGGTTTCGTTGGGTTGTCGTTGGTCGTTAAGGTAAATGGGAGTGGATTGTGGGTTTTGGAGAAGATCAGGTCAGTTTAGGGTGGTTTTGTAGAAAAGTTCAAAGTTTTGGGGTTTTTTACTTCTGATCCAGTTGTTTTCTGGGGTGTTTTTGACGTGTTTTGGGGTGTCCGATGGCTTTCGTTGGGTTTTCCGTGGTCATCAGTGTGGAAAAGGGTAAATTGTGGGTTTTGGAGAAGATCAGGTAGGTTTAGGGTGGTTTTGGGGTGGATCTATGGTTTTTGGTGTTTTCTTTTGTTTTTGGGGTTGATTCTGTTCTTTTTTTGGGGTGTTTTTGACGTGTTTTGGGGTCTCCGTTGGGTTTTGTTGGGTTTCCATTGGGTTTCCTAATGGTTGGGAGTGGATTGTACATTTAGGAGAACATCAGGTAGGTTTAAGGGTTTTTTGGGGGGTTATATCATGTTTTTTCTTCTGATCCTGTTCGCTTTTGGTGTGTTTTTGAGGTGTTTTGGGGTTTCCATTGTGTTTCGTTGAGTTCCTAATCGGTTTTATGGTGGTTGGGAGTGGACTTTGGGACTTGGAGAACAGCAGGTAGGTTTAGGATAGTTTTGGGGTGGATCTATGGTTTTTGGGGATTTTCTTCCAGTTTTGGGGGAGGTCCCGTTCTTGTTTGGGGTGATTTTGACGTGTTTTGGGGTCTCTGTTGGGTTTTGTTGGGTTTTCCGTGGTCATCATGGTGGAAAAGTGTAAATTGTGGGTTCTGGAGAACATCAGGTAGGTTTAGGGTGGTTTTGGGGTGGATCTATGTTTTTTGGTGTTTTCTTTCGTTTTTAGAGGTTATCCCGTTCTTGTTTGGGGAGTTTTTGACATTTTTGGGAATCTCCATTGGTTTTTGTTGGGTTCTTGTTGGTCGTTAAGTTAAATGGGAATTGATAGTGGGTTTTGAAGAAGATTAGGTGAGTTTAGGGTGGTTTTGGGTGGAAATTCATAGTTTTTTGTGTTTTTTCTTCTGATCCAATTCTTTTTTGAGGTGTTTTTGACGTGTTTTGGGGTTTCCGTTGCGTTTTGTTCAGTTCCTAATGGGTTTTATGGTGGTTGGGAGTGGATTGTACATTTAGGAGAACATCAGGTAGGTTTAAGGTTTTTTTTGGGGGTTAAATCATGTATTTTCTTCTGATCCGGTTCGCTTTTGGGGTGTTTTTGAGGTGTTTTGTGGTTTCCGTTGCGTTTTGTTCAGTTCCTAATGGGTTTTATGGTGGTTGAGAGTGGACTTTGGGATTTGGAGAACATCAGGTAGGTTTAGGGTTGTTTTGGGATTGGATCCGTGTTTTTTGGGAATTTTCTTCCAGTTTTGGGGGTGATCCCATTCTTGTTTGGGGTGTTTTTGACGTGTTTTGGGGTCTCCGTTGGTTTTTGTTGGGTTCTCGTTGGTCATCATGGTGAAAAAGTGTAAATTGTGGGTTTTGGAGAACGTCAGGTGAGTTTTGGTCGTGAATCTATGGTGTTGGGGTAATTCTTCTGTTTTTGTATGGTTTTCTTCTGTTTTTGGGGTGGTCCCGTTCTTTTTTTGGGGTGTTTTTGACATGTTTTTTTATCTCCGTTGGGTTTTGTTGGGTTCTTGTTGGTCATCATGGTGAAAAAGTGTAAATCGTGGGTTTTGGAGAACATCAGGTAGGTTTAGGGTGGTTTTGGTGTTGATCTATGCTTTTTGGGGTTTTCTTTCGCTTTTAGGGGTTATCCCGTTCTTGTTTGGTTTTTGTTTGACTTGTTTTGGGGTCTCCGTTAGTTTTCGTTTGGTTCTCGTTAGTCGTTAAGGTAAATGGGAGTGGCTTGTGGGTTTTGAAGAAGGTCAGGTGAGTTTAGGGTGGTTTTGGGGGGAAATTCATCGTTTTTGGGTTTTTGTCTTCTGATCCAGTTCTTTTTTGGGGTGTTTTTGACGTGTTTTGGGGTCTCTGTTTTGTTTCGTTGTGTTTTCCGTGGTCACCATGTCGGAAAAGGGTAAATTGTGGGTTCTGGAGAACATCAGGTAGGTTTAGGGTGGTTTTGGGGTGGATCTATGTTTTTTGGTGTTTTCTTTCGTTTTTAGAGGTTATCCCGTTCTTGTTTGGGGAGTTTTTGACTTTTTTGGGAATCTCCATTGGTTTTTGTTGGGTTCTCGTTGGTCGTTAAGTTAAATGGGAATTGATAGTGGGTTTTGAAGAAGATTAGGTGAGTTTAGGGTGGTTTTGGGTGGAAATTCATAGTTTTTTGTGTTTTTTCTTCTGATCCAATTCTTTTTTGAGGTGTTTTTGACGTGTTTTGTGGTTTCCGTTGCGTTTTGTTCAGTTCCTAATGGGTTTTATGGTGGTTGGGAGTGGACTTTGGGATTTGGAGAACATCAGGTAGGTTTAGGGTTGTTTTGGGATTGGATCCGTGTTTTTTGGGAATTTTCTTCCAGTTTTGGGGGTGATCCCATTCTTGTTTGCGGTGTTTTTGACGTGTTTTGGGGTCTCCGTTGGGTTTTGTTGGGTTTTCCGTGGTCATCATGGTGGAAAAGTGTAAATTGTGGGTTTTGGAGAACTTCAGGTAGGTTTAGGGGGACTTTTGGGGTGGATTCATGGTATTAGGATTTTCTTCTGTGTTTGGGGTGATCCTATTCTTTTTTGGGGTGTTTTTGACGTGTTTTGGGGTCTCCGTTGTGTTTTGTTGGGTTCTCGTTGGTCATCATGGTGAAAAAGTGTAAATTGTGGGTTTTGGAGAACATCATGTGAGTTTTGGTCGTGAATCTATGGTGTTGGGGTAATTCTTCTGTTTTTGTAGGGTTTTCTTCTGTTTTTGGGGTGGTCCCGTTCTTTTTTTGGGGTGTTTTTGACGTGTTTTGGGGTCTCCGTTGGGTTTTGTTGGGTTCTTGTTGGTCATCATGGTGAAAAAGTGTAAATCTTGGGTTTTGGAGAACATCAGGTGAGTTTAAGTTTTTTTGGTCGTGAATCTATGGTGTTGGGGTAATTCTTCTGTTTTTGTAGGGTTTTCTTCTGTTTTTGGGGTGGTCCCGTTCTTTTTTGGGGTGTTTTTGACATGTTTTGTTATCTCCGTTGGGTTTTGTTGGGTTCTTGTTGGTCATCATGGTGAAAAAGTGTAAATCTTGGGTTTTGGAGAACATCAGGGAGGTTTAGGGTGGTTTTGGTGTTTATCTATGTTTTTTGGGGTTTTCTTTCACTTTTAGGGGTTATCCTGTTCTTGTTTTTGTTTTTTTTTTTGGCTTGTTTTGGGGTCTCCGTTAGTTTTCGTTTGGTTCTCGTTAGTCGTTAAGGTAAATGGGAGTGGCTTGTGGGTTTTGAAGAAGGTCAGGTGAGTTTAGGGTGGTTTTGGGGGGAAATTCATCGTTTTTGGGTTTTTGTCTTCTGATCCAGTTCTTTTTTGGGGTGTTTTTGACGTGTTTTGGGGTCTCTGTTTTGTTTCGTTGTGTTTTCCGTGGTCACCATGTCGGAAAAGGGTAAATTGTGGGTTCTGGAGAACATGAGGTAGGTTTAGGGTGGTTTTGGGGTGGACCTATGGTTTTGGGTGATTTTCTCCCAGTTTTGTTGGTGATCCCATGCTTGTTTGGGGTGTTTTTGACGGTTTGTTGGTCTCCGTTGTGTTTTGTACGTTTTCATTGGTCATTATGGTGAAAAAGGTTAAATTGTGGGGTTTGGAGAAGATCAGGTGAGTTTACGGTGGTTTTGGGGTGGATCTATGTTTTTTGGGTTTTTCTTCTGTTTTTTTTGGTGTGATCCTGTTCTTGTTTGGGGTGGTTTTGATGTGTTTTGTTGTTTCCGTTGCGTTTTGTTGAATTCCTAATGGGTTTTATGGTGGTCGGGAGTGGACTTTGGGATTTGGAGAACATCAGGTATGTTTAGGGTGGTTTTGGGGTGGATCTATGGTATTTGGGGACTTTCTTATGTTTTTTTTGGGGGGGTGATCCCGTTCTTTTTTGTGGTGGTTTTGACGTGTTTTGGGGTCTCCGTTGGGTTTTGTTGGATTCTTGTTGGTCATCATGGTGAATGGGAGTGAAATGTGGGATTTGGAGAAGACCAGGTGAGTTTAGGGTGGTTTTGTGGGGAAATTCATAGTTTTTGTGTTTTTGTTTTTTTGTTTGTTTGTTTTGATTTTTTTTTTCTTCTTATCCAGTTCTTTTTTGGGGTATTTTTGACGTGTTTAGGGGTCTTCGTTGGGTTTCGTTGGGTTGTCGTTGGTCGTTAAGGTAAATGGGAGTGGATTGTGGGTTTTGGAGAAGATCAGGTCAGTTTAGGGTGGTTTTGTAGAAAAGTTCAAAGTTTTGGGGTTTTTTACTTCTGATCCAGTTGTTTTCTGGGGTGTTTTTGACGTGTTTTGGGGTGTCCGATGGCTTTCGTTGGGTTTTCCGTGGTCATCAGTGTGGAAAAGGGTAAATTGTGGGTTTTGGAGAAGATCAGGTAGGTTTAGGGTGGTTTTGGGGTGGATCTATGGTTTTTGGTGTTTTCTTTTGTTTTTGGGGTTGATTCTGTTCTTTTTTTGGGGTGTTTTTGACGTGTTTTGGGGTCTCCGTTGGGTTTTGTTGGGTTTCCATTGGGTTTCCTAATGGTTGGGAGTGGATTGTACATTTAGGAGAACATCAGGTAGGTTTAAGGGTTTTTTGGGGGGTTATATCATGTTTTTTCTTCTGATCCTGTTCGCTTTTGGTGTGTTTTTGAGGTGTTTTGGGGTCTCCGTTGCGTTTTGTTCAATTCCTAATGGGTTTTATGGTGGTTGAGAGTGGACTTTGGGATTTGGAGAACATCAGGTAGGTTTAGGGTTGTTTTGGGATTGGATCCGTGTTTTTTGGGAATTTTCTTCCAGTTTTGGGGGTGATCCCATTCTTGTTTGCGGTGTTTTTGACGTGTTTTGGGGTCTCCGTTGGGTTTTGTTGGGTTTTCCGTGGTCATCATGGTGGAAAAGTGTAAATTGTGGGTTTTGGAGAACATCAGGTAGGTTTAGGGTGGTTTTGGGGTGGATCTATGTTTTTTGGTGTTTTCTTTCGTTTTTAGAGGTTATCCCATTCTTGTTTGGGGAGTTTTTGACTTTTTTGGGAATCTCCATTGGTTTTTGCTGGGTTCTCCTTGGTCGTTAAGTTAAATGGGAATTGATAGTGGGTTTTTGTGTTGGTTTTACCGTGCTGGGCAGCTAAACCCCACAACCGCTCTCTCACTCCCCCTCCTTTAGATGAGGAGGGGGAGAAGTAAAGCAAAGAACAACTCACGGGTTGAGATAAGGATAATTTAATTAAAGGGAAATAATTATAATAATTAAATAAAGACTACCATGAACTAAACAATTTAACTAAGGGGAAATAAAAGGGAAAGGGGAAAAAGGGAGGAAAACAAACAAACAAAATAAATGAAAGCTATATGGAAGTGCAGAGGAAAGAAATTACTCTCTACTTCCCACAAATGAGCCATGATTGACCACGTCCTTGAAGCAAGGCCTCAACGCACGCAGCCGGTGTTCGAGAGGAGGACCGACGTCTTCTCAACGAGAGCCCACCCCTCCCCTCTTCTTCCTGTTTCCACCTTTTATTGCTGAGTGTGACACCACATGGTATGGAATATCCCTTTGATTGGTTTAGGTCAGCTGCCCTAGTGATGTTTCTCTCCTCACTTTTTTGCCCACCCCCTAGGAGGGTTAGAGAAAGGCCCAATGCTGTGCCACTGCTGCTCAGCAGTAGACACAACACTGGTGTGATAACACTGCTGTTCCAGCTACAAGTACAGAGTACGGCACTGAATGGGCTGCTGCCGGGAAAGTTAACATTCCAGCCAGACCCAGTACAGTTTTGAAGAAGAAGTTCCTTTGCTGTTTCTTTCCTGGCAATGCTTTGCTTTTCCTTGTGCTACGTTCCTTTGCTCTGCTTTGACTTGCTCTGCTTTCTCTTCCCTGGCCATGCTTTCCTCGGTTTAGCTTTGCTTTATAGACCTGGCACTGCTTTGCTTTTCCTACCCGTGCTGTGCTTTGCCTTGCCTCAAACTGCCTTGCTTTCCTTTGTTTGCTTTGTCTTCCCTGGTTATGCTTTGGTTTTCCTCGTGCTACTTTCCTTTGCTCAGCTTTGCCTTCCTTGGCCGTGCTTTGTTTTGCTTTACTGGGCCATGCTCGCCTTTTTTTACCTTTGCTTTGCTCTCTTTTGCCTCACCTGCTCCTGCTCTCACTTCCATTTTCAGGCCATGCTTACCTTTGTTTTGCTTTACTTTGTATTCCTGGCACTGCTTTGCTTTTCCTTTTGCTACTTTCTTTTGTTCTGCTTTGCCTTGCCTGGCCATGCTTTGCTTTGCTTTGCTTTGCCTTGCTTTGTATTCCTGGCATTGCTTTGCTTTTCCTTCTCTGCTCTGCTTAGCTTCTCTTGACCCTGCTCTGATTTGCCTTATCTCGAACTTTTTCGCTTTGTTGTGCTTTTTATTGCTGTTTTTTTTTTTTTATTTTATTTTATTTATTTATTTATTTATTTTCACTTCTTTCTCTTTCCTGGCACTGCTTTGCTTTTCCTGGTGCTACTTTCCTTTGCTCAGCTTTGCCTTCCCTGGCCGTGCTTTGTTTTGCTTTATAGGGCCATGCTTGCCTTTGTTTAGCTTCGCTCTGCTCTGCTTTGCCTTGCTATGTTTTGCCTTTTCTGGACATGCTTTGCATCTTTTTTTTTTATTGTTATTATTATTTTTTTATTTATTTTTCTTTAAATGATCATTACATTCTTTTGTTTTCCTTTTGGACCTATCTGATGTGTTTTTACAGGCCGTGCTTTCCTTTTCCAGGCCCTGGTTGTCACTGCTTTTCCCTATGCCTAGCAGGGCTTTTCCTTAGCAGGGTTTTACTCTGTCTTGCTCAGCTTTTATCCGCATTGCCCTGCTGTCCTGTGTTGTGCTAGGTTTCTTTTGGAGACTGTCCCACTGGTTTTACTGAGCTAGCCGCAAGCTCCTTACGTTTGCTTTGCTTCTCTCTGTTTTGCCTTGCTCCGCTTTGCTTTGCTCTTGCTGGCACAGTTTTGCTTTCCCATACCTCCTTTCCTCTGCTGTTCTTGCCCCAGCTTTGCCTCAGACTGTTTTGCTTTTGCTTTCCTGAAAATGCTTTGCTTTTCCTTGTGCTACGTTCCTTTGCTCTGCTTTGACTTGCTCAGCTTTCCCTTCCCTGGCCACGCTTTCCTTGGTTTAGCTCTGCTTTATAGACCTGGCACTGCTCTGCCTTTCCTACCCGTGCTGTGCTTTGCCTTGCCTCAAAGTGCTTTGCTTTCCTTTGCTTGCTTTGCATTTCCTGGTTATGCTTTGCTTCTCCTGGTGCTACTTTCCTTTGCTCTGCTTTGCCTTCCCTGGCCTTGCTTTCGTTTGCTGTTTCAGGCCATTTTTTCCTTTCTTTAGCTTTGCTTTGCTCTGCTTTGCTTTGCTTTGCTTTGCCTTTCATCTATTATTCTTTTTTTTTTTTTTTTTTTTTTTTTTTAAATTTTTTTTTTTTTTTCATGTTCCTTGCATGATTTGTTTTCCTTTTGGACCTATCTGATGTGTTTTTACTGGCCGTGCTTTGCTTTTCCAGGCCCTGGTTGTCACTGCTTTTCCCTATGCCTAGCAGGGCTTTTCCTTGTCTCGCTCAGCTTTCATCCACATTGCTCTGCTCTCCTGTGCCGTGCTAGGCTTCCTTTGGAGACCGTCTCACTGATTTTGCTGCTGAGTCGATTGGTAAATTTATGAACGCATAAACCGTCAGACACAGAACTTGGCCTCCCCGCAGCCCAGCCACTGTCCCCTCGGAACCGGCGCGTGGGGGCAGCAGGCCTGGCCGCCCGACATGGTCCATTCTTTGTCCCCAGCCACGCGGCGAGCTGGCTTGGGTGGGCCACACTGCTAGTTGTGTGTGTGAGGTTCTCAAAGACAGTAAGGAACTACACGATTCCCACAACTACGGTGGAAGAAATCCACCACAAGAACAACAACAACAACAAAATAGATAGAGATATATAAAACGTCACGGTGGACTAGGAGATGTGAAGGAGGCTGGGGAGAGAGCTGTCAGGGTACAGCCACTGTCCGAGTCTGGCTGCCACCTGTACACAACATGGAGCCCTCCGGTCTCCCCCCCACAGACACTTGGAACCCAAAGGAGGGCTGGCCGCCAGCTCGCTACATTCACTCTGCTTCTCTTTGTTTTGCCTTGGTCTGCTTTGCTTTGCTCTTGCTGGCACAGTTTTGCTTTTCCATACCTCCTTTCCTCTGCTGTTCTTGCCTCAGATTGCTTTGCTTTTTCTCTCCTGGAAATGCTGTGTTGTTCCTTGTGCTGCTTTGCTTTGCTTTGCTTTGCTTTGCTTTGCTTTGCTTTGCTTTGCTTTGTTTTGCTTTTTCTTTCCTGAGCCTGCTACGTTTTTACTTGTGCGGTCATGCTTTATTTTTTATTTCTTTGCTTCGTATTCCTGTCAGTGCTTTGCTTTCCCTTCTCTGCTCTTCTGGACCTTTCTTAGCCTCGCTGTGCTTTGCTTTGCCTCAAAGTGCTTTCTTTCCTTGGCTTTCCCTTTCGTGGCACCGCTTTGTTTTTCCCTGTGCTCCTTTCCTTAGCTTTGCTGTCTTTATGAATGCATAAAGAAGTTCATGAAACTTGTTTCTGAACACACAGAAAAGTTAGCCGGCCCGCAGCCCGGCAGCTGTCCCCTCGCAGCTGGCGGGCAGGGACAGGGATCTGGCTACCGGGCCAGGTCTATTCTGTTGCCCACCGTTGTGCGGAGAGCCAGCAGGTGGGCTCCGTTGCTATTCGTCTGGGGAGGGGTGTGGGTTGAGAACAACAATCAATAACTACTCGATTCCTAAAACGAAAGGGGGAAACAGACGGAGAAGACTATTATTATTCCTACTTCTACTATTTGTATTACGTTTTAATGATATTTATTTCTATTACTATTTAATACTTTTATTTCTAATAACTTTTTAGTAGTATATAATAATAGCATTATTATTATTATTATTATTATTATTATTATTATTATTATTATTATTGTTATTATTAATTTATATAATGATAAGCAGCTAAAGCAAAGCAGCCAGGCAGCCAGCCAAACTGAGTGGCACAGGTGGGGAGCCGTTCGCGGCCGGGCAGGAGCCTCTGATGTCAGAGCGAGAGCGAGAGGCAGCCCGAGGCAACCGGGGGCCGCTGCCACACCCTGGCCTTCTCAAACGCCCAGCTCCCCGTAAGCCAGCAATGGGCCCCTTTTCCTCTGGGGTGGGTGGGGGGTGCGATCTCGACTGACGCTAAGTTAACTCCGCATTTTGTTTTGGCAGCACCGTTTTGCTTTGCTTTGCTTTCCCTGGCCCTGCGTTGCTTCGCTTCGCTTTGTATTCAAGGCACTGCTTGGCTTTTCCTGGCCCTGTTTTACTTTGGATTTTCTCTTCCTGACCGTGCTTTGCTTTTCCTGGCCTCGCTTTGTTTCGTTTTGCTTGACTTTGTATTCGTGACACCGCTTTTCTTTCCCTGGACCTCCTTTGCTTTGGTTTTTCTCGCCCTTCTTTGCTTTGCTTTTGCTGGTCCTGCCTCGCTTTGTTTTGCTTGACGTTGTATTCAAGACACCGCTTTTCTTTTCCTGGACCTCTTTTGCTTTGGTTTTTCTCGCCTTTCTTTGTTTTGCTTTTGCTGGCCCTGCCTCGCTTTGTTTTGCTTGACGTTGTATTCAAGATACCGCTTTTCTTTCCCCCACCCCCCAGGAAATCCTTAGCTTAGTTTTTTTTTGTTTGTTTGTTTGTTTTTCCCCACCCTTCTTTGTTTTGCTTTAGCCGGCCCTGCCTTGCTTTGCTTTGCTTTACTTTGTATTCGTGACACCACTTTTCTTTTCCTGGACCTCTTCTGCTTTGGTTTTTCTTGCCCTGCTTGCTTTTGCTTTTCGCGGCCCTTCTTGGCTTTGCTTTTCCTTTTGCCTCTTTCTTTTCCCTAGCAGGGCTTTGCTTTGTCTCGCTCTGCTTTGCGTTGCATTGCTCAGCTCTGCTTTGCCGTGCTAGGTAGGCTTCTTTTGCAGACCGTCGCACCGATTTGGGCGACGAGTCGATCGGTGTATTTATGAACGCATAAAGCCTCAGGCGCACACCGTGGCCTCCCTCCCCGCAGCCCGACGACTGTCCCCCGGGAGCTGGAGGGTGGCGACAGGAAGCCTGGCCACCCACCCAGCATGGTCTATTCCTCATCCCCCGCCGTCCGGCGAGCCGCCAGGTGGGTCCCGCTGCTGCTGTTCGTCTGGGGACGGGCTTGGGTGAGGTTTTTTAGGACGATAAGCGACATTACACGATTCCCAATGATTTGGGTTCGTTTTGCTTTGCTTTCCTTTTCCTCGCTTTACTTATCGTCGCTCTTCCCCGCTTTGCTTTTCCCGCACCTGCTTCGACATGCTTTCCTTAGAGCTGCATCTTTCTGGGGGGTTTTGGTTTGTATTCCTGGCACCGATTTCCTTTTCTTTGCTCTGCTTTGCCGTTCCTACTCCGCTTTGTTTTTTGCTCTTTTGATGCGTTTACACACACAGGAACGCTGGGTCACCTACTTCGGCCTCCCCACAGCCCGCCAACCGTCCCTTCGCAGCTGGCAGGTGGGGGTGCGGGGGTCGGCCACCCAGCCAAGTCTATTCCAGGACCCCCGCTGACTGGGGAGCCGCCACCTGAGCTCAACTGCCGTTTGCCTGAGGAGGCTGGGGGAGGGGGGGGGGGGGGGGGGGGGGAGGGGGAGCTGAGGACTAGGGGGGTGGGGGAGGTTTTGAAAGACGGTAAGGAATGACACGATTCCTGAAGCTACAGCGGAAAACAGGCAACAGAACTAACTAATAATAAACGTAAAGATAAGAGTAGTTATTTTCCAAAGCGGCTAAAGCAAAGCGGCCAGGCAGTCAGCCGCACTGCGCGGCACAGGTGGCGAGCCTCTGGCGGCCGAGCAAGAGCCTCTGACGTCAGAGCGAGCTGCGGCCCGAAGCAGCCGGGGTCCGGGGCCGCGCCCTCGCCTTCCCGACCGGCGCCGGCGCCCCGCCCCGCCCCGTCCACTGCGAAGGCTGCAAAGGGCGGAGAAGAGGGATGGAGAAGTGGGGAGGGGGCGGAGGCGGCCATTGAAGTGCGTAGACGGCCGCTGTCAGATGCAGGCCGCCACGTCTACCCGTCCCTCCCACCCTCCGGGCCCCGTGGAGCCACCAGGTCTACTTCTCCCTCCTCCCCGCTCTCTCCCCCGCCCCCTCCCGCCTCGTGGAGCCACCAGGTCTACTTCTCCCTCCTCCTCCCCGCTCTCTCCCCCCCGCCCCCTCCCGCCCCGTGGAGCCACCAGGTCTACTTCTCCCTCCTCCTCCCCGCTCTGTCCCCCCGCCCCCTCCCGCCCCGTGGAGCCACCAGGTCTACTTCTCCCTCCTCCTCCCCGCTCTGTCCCCCCGCCCCCTCCCGCCCCGTGGAGCCACCAGGTCTACTTCTCCCTCCTCCTCCCCGCTCTGTCCCCCCGCCCCCTCCCGCCCCGTGGAGCCACCAAGTCTACTTCTCCCTCCTCCCAGCTCTGTCCCCCCGCCCCCTCCCGCCTCGTGGAGCCGTCAGGTCTACCCCGCCGTCACGGCCACTGCTCGAGAGCGGCCCGGCTGCCTCGTCTACACGGCCACACGCACGCATGCACAGACGGGCGCGTGCCCGCACGCTTCCCTCCGGCGGCCCGCCAGGTCTATCCACACGCCTCTCGCGTGCAGGGGAACGGCTGGGAGGCGCCATTCATTCGAATCGTTCACGCTTTTAAAAAGAAAAAGGGGAAAAAGAAAAACAAACACAAGCAGCAGCAGCAGCAGCAACAAGAAAGCACGGGTCCCGCTTGTCGGCGGGGAGACGAGAGGTCGTACAAAGCGTGCGGAGAAAGCGTTCGCTCTCAGACTCCGGCCGCCACGTCTACCCGCCGCCAGAGCCACTCGGAGCCCGCGGCAGACCGGCCGCCAGTTCCTCCCCTTTGCTTTGCTTTTGCCGGCCCTGCTTCGCTTTGCTTTTCGTGGAAGCGCTGAGTTTTGCTTGGCGTCGCGTTCGTGGCACTCGTTTGCTTTTCCTTCGTCTGCTCCGCCTCGCTCCGCTTTGCCGTTCCTCCTCCGCTTCGCTTTGCTTTTGCCGGCGCCGCTTGGCCTGGCTTTGGCTGGCGGCACTCCGCCTTTCCGTTGCGCGCCTTCGCTTCGCCTCGTTTCGCACGGATCGCTGAGTGCAGTGACACACGCCCAGCCACGCAGAGTCGCACGGGTGGCTCGCAGGCGAGCCAGAGCCCCTGACGGCAGAGCGAGCGGCAGCCCGATGCAGCCAGGGGCCGCGCGCGGCCGCGCTCTCGGCTTCTCGAGCGGCGCCGGCTCCTCTCCCCCCCTCTCCCCCGCCCGTCGCGCCGCAGCCCCGCCGAGCCGTCGGGCGGGGGGGCGGCGGGAGGGGCAATCCTCCTAGCTCGTCGCCGGCCGCTCCGCTCCGCTCGGCGGGAAGCCGGCGCCACACGTAGGCGAGAGGGGGACGCATTATTCCGGGCACGGAGCTTCAAGCCGGCTGGTCTTCAGGCTCCCGCCGAGCCCGTGTCCCGGCCGGCGGGCAGCTAGATCGCGCGGGAGGGAGCAGAGCGACGAGCTCGCGCTCGCCTCCAGCGTTTTTCTCCCCGGGCGGGCCCCGTCCGGGGCCCCCGCAAAGGCGGGCAGGCGGGAGCTGCCTCGCCTCCTGCGACGCTCGGCTCCGCGGCCGGGGCGGATCGGGCTCGGAGTCGGCTTCGGGCTTGCGCTTCGGCTCGGGCTCGCGGGCTCGCGAGGGCAGAGGCTGTCCGGCGCCCGCAGCCCCGTCCGTCTACACGGCGCTTCCCCGCCTCGCGGCGATCTTGAGCTCTGCCCTGCTTCTCGGCCGGCTGCTGGGGAAGAGCGGCGTGGCAACGGGGAGAAGGGGGGAAGGGAGGGAACGAGAAGAGGTGTATTTGTGAATGAATGAATGAATGAATGAATGAATGAATGAATGAATGAATGAATGCATGAATGAATGAGTGAATGAGTGAATGAGTGCATGAATGAGTGAGTGCATGAGTGAGTGAGTGAATGAATCAAGGAATCGATGGATCGATCGTTCAGCCAACGAATCGATGAAGAAAGGAATGAGAAAGCAGAAGGGAAGCAAAAAGAAGGGCGGGGGAAGAAAGCGAAGGTCTCCAGAAAAGCGCGTAGGCAGCCGCCGTTAGCTGACGGCCGCCAGCTCTACGGTCCTCGTCGTGCTGAAGTGGACAGGTGAATCCCCTCCCCTCTTCCTCCCCCTTCCCCTCCCAGCCCCGATCCGCCAGGTGTAGCGTGGCGTCAAGGCGAGGAG